>NC_090935.1:1055855777-1056158807 GCF_040938575.1 Ambystoma mexicanum
GGGTGGAGAAGTCCCTGGTCAGAGTGGTGATTTGGACTGGAGGCTTCAGGTGGGAAATGCAGCCCTCATGGACCTGGAAAATCACCTCATCCCTTCTGAGGTCACAAGTCACATCTTCCTTACCATAAGGGCAGGAAGTGTACACCAGGAACTTCCCCCCATGCCGGGTAAAGATCCTGTCTGGTGTTGTATTGTCATCACTTTCACTGTCAAAACAGTCCTTGGGGATTGGTCCTAACAGTTCATTTCCTAAATCAATGGAGAAATGTCGGTCATCAACCGCCATTCCAATAATGGTGCCCGCGGCTAGAGTAATACTCTTTAAGTCGCTGTTATCCACCTCTATTGGAATGGTGTCATGTTCTATGTTGACTAATGGTGTTGGGTTTACTCCTAACCCTTGCTGTTGGAGGGAAGCATTTAGATGAATATAAGCATCAGGGTTTTTCAATATTTGTCCTCTTTTAACTTTCACTCCCAGGGAGAATTGTCGGGTCCTTTCTGGGATGGTGACTTCCTCTTTAATCTGAATTTCAACTGCATAAGGAAGCAATTGAGCTGACCTAAAGGCTTTTTCTGGGTCATCAAAGCCCATGGGATTATCCGCTAATCGGGACCAAGCTTTGCAGTTTATTAGGTCCAAACAGATGGCAAAGCAATTGAGAATATCACTGCCTAAGTAAAATGCGGCAGTGACGTCTCGCACAACCCAACAATTATGGATTATGCTCTTGTTGCCAATGGAGATTTTGAGCATACACCTGCTTGGCAGGAGATGTTTGGAATTGGGTGCTTCCAGGTCCATTTCCCATTTGTCTATCAGTTTGAATGTGGGAATGGCTGGATCTTTTGGGAGTTGGCGGAACATGGCTTCGCTGATGAAGCTCTTACCGTTGTTCACACACACTCGAGCGAGATCAGAGTTCTTCCCATCATTTAACTGAACAGGGATGAACAACAGCTCTCCAAATTGCTGAATATCAGCCAGGCTCTGAGCTGATTTCACATCTTTCTGGACTATCGGAGTGGGTATGTCTGATTGTGCATTAGTAAAGAATTTCAGAGTGTTTCCTTACAGTGTCGAATACCACCTTAAAATGGAACGAAGATTGATTTTCAGAAATAGAGAGGACCCCCCATCACCCGTCTGTTGTCCTACTGCTATTACTGTCTCATCTGGAATTTGGTTATTTTGGAAGTGAAATTCTACTTGGTCATATTTTTGTTCAACCATGTGGCAGGTGCCGTTTAAACTAACATGGTTGACACTCTGTTTTAATTTTATTGGTCGGCTAGTCTGGGTCCAGAGGACCTTGTTTACACAATCTATTAGGGGTGACAACCTTCTCAGGAGATCATTCCCCAGTAAACAAGGGGTGCCCTCTGGAGTCACTACTATGACCGGGTGTTTCACCTTGTGTCGCCCAATTTTGATGTCCAAATCTGCAGTCCCCTCAACGGGAATTTCCTTCCCGTCAAAGTTCTGCAGTTGTCCAGGAAGAGAGTTGAGAGGAATACGGTAATTCTCCCCCCTTCCTGCATTTAGTTCATCAAAGGCCCTTTTGGACAGAAGAGTAGCTTGGGATCCAGTGTCGACCAGTGCCAAAATTGTACCCTGCCCCTGTACTTGTACCGGGGCATAGTATCTTCCCTCCTTCTCCTCAAGGGGGCACAGATAATGCACATTTTTGGACAACTGGAGGGCTAATTTTCTGGTTTTGGACATTGCGAGAGAAGAGATTTGGGCAGAATTATGTGGAGAGTCATGGGAATCTGCAAGAAAAAGTTGGCAACTTGAAAGAGGATATTCGAGTTCCCCTGGTTCTGGTCCTGGGCCGCCCCCCCACCCTTTTTGGAGGCAGTCACCAGAATGGGTTTGAACCCGGGGATTTTGATGCTGTTGGTTCTGAGATAGAATGATGGGCGGCGACAGCTCAATCCCCACATCTGCCCAGTCTGTTGATGCGGTTTTGGGTTCCCCTGGTTCTGGTTCTGGGCCGCCCCCCCCTTTTTGGAGGCAGTCACCAGGATGGGTTTGAACCAGGGGTTTTCGGTATTGTTGATTCTGGGATAGGATGATGGGCGGCGACAGCTCAATCCCCACATCTACCCAGTCTGGATTGGAATCCCTTGGGACCCATTTTTCCTTGGGAGGAGTTCCCCTATCTCTGAAGGAGAAGATCCTTTCCCCAGGATCCTCTTGGGATCCCCCTCCCTCACATTGGAAGATCTGTACCTCCTCCTCAAAGGGGGTCTGTTTGGGTACTTTGTTTCTCCTACCGCCTCTCTGCTCCTTGGATGGCAGACTTCCAGGGGTAGGAGATTTTGTTTCTGGTTCCTGGTTTTCCAGGGGCTGTTTACAAGTTGGGAAGGAAGCTTCCTCCAAGGCTTTACACTTCCCTTCCCCTTGTACCTCCTCCCTGGGAACCGATGGGTTATTGGGGTGCTGCCCCCATCATTGTTCTGGAGCACTAGGTCCAGAGTTTGGGGCATTCTGTGCCGGCATGCCCATCTGAGGGTTCTGTTGAGCCCTCAGCATGCGGCCCAAATCCTGTGCCATGTTCTGAAACTGGCGCTCTAACTGGGAAACCCACTCAGGCTGATACGGGGTCCTGTTTTCTCCCCTGGGCTGATCCCAGGAAGGGTAGCTATTCCTTCTCTGGTAGTACCCCTGGTTGGGAAGATTTTGGTACCCCTCCACCCTTGGCCTCCCCTCTCCCGGATTAGGTTGTCTGGGCTCAGGAAAGTGGGGAAAGAAGGATGGATGATTTTGGGGCTAGAAGTTGGGTGGATACCTGGGGAACAAGTTCTGCCCAGGATTTGGTGAATTTCTGCCCTCCTGGGGGAAGTGCGGAGGGAAGTTCCCTGGGTCGGGCGCTTGGTTGGATCCCCCCCTTGGGCCGGAGGAGTCCACACATAACCCAGGAGTGGTCTGTTTCCCTTGTAGCGGGGACTTACATAGTCAGGGGAGCGAGGGACCCCATTTGTGGATTACCTCCTTGACTCCCGGTCTGTGACTGGCCCAAGGGCCTTCTGGGCTGTGAATTGTTCGGTGCAGGCAGGTTTTTAGGCCCCCCCCATCTCCAAATCTAAAACGGGGGCAACCTTTACCTATGCCACCTTGGCAGCAGCAGGGGTTCTGTTGGTTTTGGGGTTTTTGGGCTGATTCTTATTTTCCACCGGTTTCTTCACCTCATAGATGCGGGTGGCCTGTTCAATGACCCAGTCTAAAGATCTTTTCTCGTGAAAATCTCTCATGAGCTGGGTCATTATGTATTTGGGTAAGGCATGGAAAAACGTACTTACAAATTCCTTACTGTCGGTGCGCACACTTTTGGTAGTCTGCTCAAAAGCACGCTTTAACTCCTGCACAAATTCTTGTGAGGCCTGATCCTCCCCACATTGCAAATTGTAGGCTGCCTTGCGAGCCTCTTGAGGATTTCTATGAACAGAAAAATGTTTCAAGATGGCCGCCCTATAGGTGGTCCACCTTGAATGATTTTGGTCCTCCAGCCCCGCAAAGAAACTGGAGTATTCTGGGGAGAATGTCCATTTGACGTACTGGATGCAGCTACTGCTGTCCTTCAAATGGAAAGTCTCCATCATTTGATCAAAGAGCTCCAAGTGTTCCCAAACAGAATACTTGGAGTTCTTGTGATAAGGGGTGATGACTCTCCTTATTGCCTTGATCTGCTTTAAGGGGTCCTTAAGCAAGGCCCTTTTTTGCCTTATTGGCCTTTTTGGTTCGGGTTACCCTGGTCCACTCATCCTCTGACTAAGAGGCACTGCTCCCAGAGGTGCCCGTCTGATCTTCCAGGTTTTCCCGGATTCTGCGAGCCTGGGAATGGCTGGCAGAATGTGGGGACCTGGTCTCCTGTGTCCTGGGACGCTCAGAGGAGTCTTCAGATCCCTTCTTGCTTCCAGGATTTGATGGGTACCCCCCCACTGACCTAACTGGGTGGAGGTTTGCAGGATGCCCTTAGTGGGCATACTCTCCTGGGGTTCCCCACTAAATTGCACTGTGCTTAGGTGCCCATACCCGGATACCCGCCCATCCATTCCTGGGAGGTACTGGCCTATGAACCCATACTTTTGGATGGATAGTAATCTGCTCTCCCTGTGGCCCTGTGCTCATGTGCACCAGGGGACATTGGGGTGGCAGAGTCCAAGGACTGAGAGAGATGAAGGCCTCTGGTACTAGGGCTCCTGAGGTTATACTCAGGTGTTTCCCGTTCCCAGCGAACTTCATCTCTGTCAGCCCCTGCTCCCTGTTGCAATGCAAGAGCCTGCGCTTTCAGTTCCTCAGTTAAGGCCTTACTAGACTCTTTCAGTCTCTCCTGCATGGCTACCTGTAGCTGGAGCCTATCATTGTGCTGACAGAGAGCCTCATTTTCTCTCTGCGCTTCCTGGTTGGTCCTGGAATACTGGGCAAGTCTTTGCTGCAGGAGGGTTACCTCCTGAGTCCCATCCCTACTGGCTTGCTCCTTTCTTGCCAGAGCATCTTCCACCCTCCTGGTGTACTCTAACAAGTTCTGATGCTCTTTTTGGAGGCACCCAGCCCCTGGGGGGCCAGGTGATTTCCTTCAATTTTTTCTTTTAATTGGCAGACTTCCTGGCCTATGGTGTCCCTTTCCTGACTAGGAGCCTGCATCTGTGCCGCCAGGTCGTCCCTCTGCCTTTGAAAGGCACCAGCTTTCTGGCGTTCTTGTTCAAACTCTGCCTGGGTATCCAGGTCTTTCAAAATCAATGTATTGCTCTTTGTCTTCTCCCTATCTAGGTGGTTTTGCAGGGTGACTACCTGCTCTGTGCATGCCCTATTGAAGTCCAGTTGTTGCTCCAGCTTTTTCTGGATCTGCAGTAGGGCGTCCAAACCTTCTTTGTACTCCTTCTGCAAGGCCAGAAATCTGTTATCCTGGCCGGACTTTTCCTGTTGCAGGGTATCCATTTCCTCCTTTATTTTAATAATATACTGCCTACTATCATTTTCTGACTCCTGGCTCCTCTGCTCAGAAGAGACCAGGTCAGATTGGGCCTTCTCTAATGCCATCAGTTGCCTATTTGCCAAATCTTGGCCTTCAGCACATTTGTCCTGTATGGCTCCCATATGTAAATATAAATATGCCGCTACCCTGGCAATCTTGTTGTGCTCATCCTTGGCCTTAGGGGCCATATATAGTTCACTCAGAGCCACATGTAAGGGACCCTGATCTCTCCATATATCTGACCCTGTTTCAGTGACCTGGGGTGCGATTGCCTGCAACCAGACCGCCTGGTCCTGATGAGCCCACTCACCTCTCACAAATAGCTTATGTAAGAGGTGTTCTCTGGCTATTTTGATATCTACCAAGGTCGCCATTCTGGAACTTGATTTCCTTCCTGACTTACAGAAGTTTGTATTTTCTTTTGCCAAACAGATCGTTTCCTTAGAGCGTTCCTTTGAGGGGTGTTTTTACAGTGTAACACGGCGTGGTGATCCAACAGAATGTATATATCCTGTCAGTTAGCACACTGTATTAATCTGCACAAGTGATAGATCTAATCCAGAATCCCCGGCTACGAGCCCCCACTCTGTTAAATGACTTCAATTCAGCAATAGCACTAAGTCAGTGCCTTGTCTGGGATTGCTCAAGGGAAGCCCTTATTTATATATTTTTATGACAAGTTATAATCTGGAGGATGAACCCTTGTATAACGCGCCTCTCTTAGAATCCCCCTGACCCCACTGAGCCAAGAAGTAGGTTTGTTTTGCAATTTAAAAGATTTATTGGAAAAATGAAACTATATATATATATATTCAGTGAAAAAATCTTTGTTAAAGGGACGTTATGGTTAAGTTGCGCTACTAAAAACCTATGAAATTCAGTGAGAAAACTTTGTTAAAGGGACGTTATGGTTCCAAGTAAAACCGAAAAACCCTTGAAATTCGCCAGTTATGGTAAGCTAAGCAACCATAACTCGTGCCACCACCGTGCACTGCTAAGACTAACACCCAGGACATCAAAGATGACATCACAAATGTCATTGATGACATCACTGATGACATCACATGTCTGGCTCACTATTTTTTCTTTTGCTGACATATCTAGGCCACATGCTTTTCTGCAGTAACAGTCAGAAACTAAGAATTTTATTTTATTTGTAGACATATCCTTCTAGTAGGTTCTTACAGTAATTCCCTTAGAGTACAGTCACATCATATGAAACATATACATATGGGAAAACACAAGCTTGAAAGACAGCAATCCTTTTTGTGCATAAAGATAATCACTAGACTTATGAGCACTTTCTGATAGTTCTGTTGTTTTTTTTATGTCTGTACTTTCCCTGTATATGGTCATATTTGTATATATTGTACTCACACTACTTTCCTTAGGGTCCAATCACATCAAGTGATACATATACATAGGGTAAATAGCAGCTTTCAAACAGAGCAATCATTTATTTGCATGAAACTAATCAGTTAAGTTATGAATTGTTTCTCCTACTACTTGTGCTTTTTTGCTAACTTCACTTTCCCTGTATATACCCATATTGGTATGTGTTCTTGTGTCTTTGTGTTTTGTCTATAATAATGCAATTATGTAATACATGGGTTTTATTAGCTACTTATTACATATTTCACAGTACACAAAAATCTATTAAGAAAACAATTATCATTTCATTATTCAACATATTAACATTACGAATATCATACCTTCATCTTGTACGCTGCACACAATATTATGTTTCTGTATGGATAGCTTAGTATACTAGATAGAACCCCATAATAGGATGCTATTTATATCAATGCATCGTTCAATGCACTTATTAGGGTATATTTCTTGCAATGATTCTTGACACTTTTTTCGCAACATAATAAGAATCCCTTCTACACATATTCCATGAGAAGTACATACACATGTGATGTCATCAGTGATGTCATCAATGACATTTGTGAGGTCATCTTTGATGTCCTGGGTGTTAGTCTTAGCAGTGCACGGTGGTGGCGCGAGTTATGGTTGCTTAGCTTACCATAACTGGCGAATTTGAAGGGTTTTTCGGTTTTACTTGGAACCATAACGTCCCTTTAACAAAGTTTTTTCACTGAATTTCATAGGTTTTTAGTAGCGCAACTTAACCATAACGTCCCTTTAACAAAGTTTTTTTCACTGAATTTCATAGGTTTTTAGTAGCGCAACTTAACCATAACATCCCTTTAACAAAGTTTTTTCACTGAATTTCATAGGTTTTAGTAGCAAAACTTAACAATAATGACTTTGACTTTATATACATGTCATATGGAACTGACTAGATCTCTTCTTATGAACTTGATGTCCGCGAACTTATTTAATGTTCGCGGACATGTTCGGAGAACAGTACCACTACCTAAAAACTGTGTGTGGGGGGGGTGGGGGGGTATGTTTGATTGTTATATCATAATATAAGGACATTTAACAAATTCAAAAAGCAGCACACAAACACATTATGTATACTAATACATAAGAAATGTAACCCATATATGTAACACACTAACCATTCATTTAAATACAATATGTTCTGAAATGGAATATACCACAAGAACATAAATTGGCTTCCAGCATAATTACCTCACAGACACAACAGAACTGAGAACAAGACCAGACCCACTATATACATAGGACGTATCTTACCAGAAATAGTAAGTGTACTTCATTTTACTCATATATTTATAAACTTTCTGTATTAGATTAAAAAATATATTATCTTTTCTTTTTTTTTCTCACAGAAATGTCTAGTACTCTGGAATGGCTAGAGGACAATTTCCCACATGAAGAAATGTCACAAGATAGTAAAACTAATGGTAAACACTTTATAATATAAACCATTTAAATATTATTATTTTGTATACATTTAACATATATATATTTTTTTTATACAGACCACAACAAAATAGAAACTACCTCTGAAGAAGCTGTTATGGAAAACATGCTTGACAACATAAAAGAAAAAATTGATTTACTGTTGACCAATTTTAATAATTTGAAAACTTTTGTTGAAGATCATTTAAAAAAAAAACGTCATACCATTGCCCCACATGTACTTTTCCCTCCTCACCATATCCCAGTCAATTATCCCCAAACCCTCTCCATAATCCAAAATGTTTTGATGAGATTTCCATCCCTTCCTCACCTAATACCAATCATGTTGAAACCCCAAATTCTCCTGTTTTTGTTTCTGTTTCTGCTTCACCTTCTCTGTCATAAATTATTAATATATGTTAAATAAAGTTTAATTTTTATATTGTATTGTGAACAGTTTCCGTTTTTTTTTTATAAAAACAATAAAAGTGTCCGCGGATAGTGCGAGTGTTCTGAAATGTTCGTACATAAACGAAAATGGAGGTGTCCTGAAGAACACCACACCTGTTCGTACTGTTCGCTAGCAAGTTGAAACTGTTCTAAGAACACACGTGGTGTCCTGAAATGTTCGTAAAGAAACAAAAATTAAAGTGTTCTAAAGAACACTATATCTGTCCGTAATGTTCGCTATCAACTTAAAACTGTCCTAAGAACACAATTGGTGTCCTGAAATGTTCGTAAATAAACAAAAATGAGGTGTCCTGAACAACAGTACAACTGTTCGTAGTGTTCGCTACCCAATTGAAAGTGTTCTAAGAACACAATTGGTGTCCTAAAATGTTTGTACATAAACTAAATTACACGTGTCCTGAAGAACACTATATCTGTCCTTACTGTTCGCTACCAAGTTTAAACTGTTCTAAGAACACAAGCGGTGTCATGAAATGTTCGTTTCACGTGTGATGCACTTTTAATTACTTCAGAACCTGAACAATGTCCGTAGGACATCAATGCGCATGCGCTAACCAAACTCCGTGCACTTGGTGTCCTGCGGACAGGCACTTCCTTCGCAGACTAGTTCGCAAACAGATCATATGACCGCGCCCACGCTCATCGTGTGTCCTGAAATGCGGACACTGTTCGTGTCCCCGAACAATTTAAAAGTACATTTTCAGTTAATCCATAATATTTTTCAATAAAATCTCACCATGCCACAAGTCCCACATAGCAATCTTGAGTTTCTATATACCTTTTGAAACTTTCCGATCCTTTTTTTGTGTTCGATCTGTCCGCGCACAGTGCGCATGTCTGCGGACCGCGCACAAGCACCCCTATAAAAGACCACGCCCAAGAGCTTATTCCCTTTGTGTTTCTGGCTATTCTTCAGAACACAGTGATTTTTGCTGCCACCTGCAGACTACACCATCATCGACATGGCATCCTTGGCTGCTGAACTGCCACTTGGTGCTGCACCTGCTTCAGCACCACCACCACCCCCTCCACCACCACCACCTCCCCAAGGGCCTGAAGAGGGGAACAGGACTGAGGATGCGGAGGAGGAAGAAGAGTATGATGAGAATGAGGTAGAGGAAATCCCTACTACCCGCACTAGGCGTGAGTCTTGGGTGTGGCGGTTATTTACCATTCATGGGAATGGTCCTAAGGCTCGTGCGAACCATGTTACCTGCAATGAGTGCAAAATGATACTCGGTCATGGGAAGCACGGTAACTACAGCTTTGGGACCACTACTATGAAGCGACACCTGAGGTCATTTCACTCTGGGGCTATTCGCAGGGTTGTACCTTGCGAAGAACGTAGCAGGTTGATTTCCTCTACTTCATCCTCTGTTTCTGATCCTGTCACCACAAGGACCACCTCTGTGGGACAGCGTCTTTCTCAAGCTGCCTCACAGGCCATACAGAATGCTGATGACCCTTACCTTTCAAGGGTCACAGTTGTATGTATGTACTGTGACACAGTACTCTGCAGGGGGGGGGGCGACTTCGGAGTGCTTTTGAGACTATCGTCTCAGAGCACGAGAAGACCTGCTCACTACCCAAATAAAACCCACTCTACATCTTCCTCTCTCAGCTCGCCCTTTCGTATCCCTGTGGTTGGTGTCCCCCCCTTTACCCTCCTTTACCCTCCTCTCCTAGTGTGTCGTGTCTGAAAAACCAAAAAAAATACAAAATTACAAAAATCAAAAAAAAATAAGGCTCTTTTCAGAGCCGCCTTTCCCAGTTAAAAAATAGAAGTGAAAATAAATGAAGCAGGGCTCTTTGTATTTTTTAGAAGTCCGCGAACAGTTCACGAACATTAAAAAAATTGGGTTACTACTCCATCACAAACATTGTAATTTTCTCTGGAAAGAAGTGGTGGCTCTGAAAAGAGCCTTTGGGTGGTGTTTGTAAGTTAAAAATTGTAAATGCTTAACATCTACTTCAAAATCGTTGTTGTAATTCCAAAAAAGTTCGCAATGCATTTTGTACATTTCTCAGAAAAATCTGATTGCCAGCATAAGTAAGATGGACTCCATCTCTGCGAAAAATCTATGTACTACAAAACATAATATTTTCATTGTGAAAAGAAGACATGCCAAAATCTCTTAGAATGCCACAAACAGCCTTATTAACATTGCGCCTTGCTTTTTCCATTTGTGGACCAAATGAAGAAGAACGAAGCCACATTTGTCTCTGCGCAATCCGTGAAAATATCACTTGAGAATTACGAAACATGTCCATAACCTTCCTCAGTCCTTCTTTCATAGCAAATTGCAAAAAAATTCCAGTCACATGCCCTAAACTGTTCCCTCCACAATGAATTACTATTATGTCTGGATGTTGCTCTGTCACCAAAGTAGCACAGAGAGGTAGCAAATCCAACCACTTCATTCCACGTACTCCATGCCAGTGTACTTCCACATGTGGGAATCCAAGATCTACAGCTACTCCACAGCTTTCTGCATGCACCTTCAACCAATGTATCCACAAATCTCCTAAAATCCAAACAATCTGTTTTCTGAAACACACAGCCAGAGCTATCTTTTGTTCTCTCAGCAAAAAGAGTATCTCAGAAAATCTCTCCTGGCACAACACACCCACCAAACTTTCCTGACCAATCCCTTTCAGTGCTTATTCTCATTTGCATGACTTCTGAACCCAAAAATCCCCGGATGTAACTCCCGATGTCCGGGAACTACCGCCATGTCCGCGGACATATCGTAACATGAACAGCCCTTCTACCATTTCCACTACACTCTCTCTGCCATTCCCTCTTGGATGTACCTCAAAAATCACATGACCATGCACCAATCACATTCAAGACCTCTACATCTAACTGCATCATCATAGATCAGCACTGCAAATGTACTCTGAATCTCTCTGAGTACAAGTGTCATATCATTGGCAAGCAGCATCTACCACAAATACTGTACAAGTCTTCAAGATTTCTACTTGCAGCTTCATGCATATCCATATGCATGAACACAAACTTCAGGTAGGCATATTTGCTGTATAGTAGATGACATAGCTCTCAACCATTTTTGTTTTACAGGCGGTGAAATCACCCGATTTTGTTTTTAGCGGGTGAGACGCCCATTGGAATGAATGGGCGTGCAGGAGGCTTGGCGGGTGAGTATGCCCTTTACAAGGCGTGTGACATCCGCCAAAAGCGTGTGAGTTGAGAGCTATGGTAGATGAACACATTTTCAAACAGACTTTTACCTTGTAAAATCTGTAAAATGAATTTACTGTACTTTTTTCAATTTCCTAAAATCAACTATCACTTATACACCTTTATACTTTTTACTTTCTTTATACACACACACTCAAATCATGTTAAACTAACATTTTTTAAATGAAATATATAGACTATATATATTCAAACAAAATTGCATGCAAACACAATCTATGTTTAAACCTTTATAAAAATACTTATACAATTTCATATTTTTTGTTTTTATTTATTTATTTACTTAATTACTTTAAATTAGACATGACATTGAGGCGCTATTACCTAGAACAGTTTACTTACAGAAATAGTGGTATTCACTAATATATTATAAATTTCACAAGACATAGAAAAGATATTTTATTTTTGCTACAGTTAGTCATTCAATACTATTTGTTCATTAAGAAGATATCATATGCACTGAACTGATGCAATGTATCCTATGTAAATAAATTAGTTTAATGGTTTTACAGAAGGCACTGAGGATTTCAATTAAAAAAATCAATATCTAAATTAAAAACAGTGCTATATACAAACAAAGTTACTAATTTGAAGCTTTTACAGTTGCAGTGAAGACCAGTTTCCTAAAAAAGAAGCAGCCGAATTCGAAGAAGAAAGAAAAACTAAGAAGTTACCTGTTAATTTAAAAAAAAAAGTAAGTAAAATATCACCATAATATTTATATTATTAATCAAATATACTATAAGATTAATACCAGCTATTTTGGTTTCTTAAAATAGAGATTTTGTACCATTTTGTCCAAAAATGTCCATGTCGTAAACAGCTATTTACAACCAGAATGGCCCACACATTTCTATTTTTGGACACACAAATTAGCCAACTGAACCACTACAATTTTCATATTATAGAACAAACAACTGTTTTAATTGTATACATTAGATTTACTATTTGTGCTTTTCCACACCACTAGCTTACTTTTTTTTTTGTCATCTGAACCCCAGTTTAGTGACACATAAATTCAAGAATACCTATCCCTACTAGTTTTAGTTCCCAATGCACAATCACACACCATTACATACATCTTTATCATCTTACTCAAACACTCATGCACACAGCACACATACATTCCAGAACACCCCAACCCATATCTTCTTTATTTTTTTCAACAGACCCTAAAGAATGCCTACCAAAAGACAACTCCGTAGAAAGCAACGCAAAATTAGAGCAAATGAAAATAAAGGTGTCCAACATAAGCATCCATCTCTAGCAGAATTTGTAAAAAAAAGTTGAAACAAAACAGCTAATACAATCATTTAGTGAAACACAAGAAGTTTCAAGTACAACAACTTCGCTTCCTCTATCAAAATGTAAAACAAACCAAAAAACAATTAACAGAAAATCAGCTATCAGTACAGATAAAACTAATTCTTCAAATTTTAATATAGTGCAAAGTAAGCATACCAAGAAAAGTATTTTAGCCAAAATATACCGTCACAAAGTCCTTCAAAATCTTATAAAAACAGGAGAGAAATTGTCATGATGCCTACCTCCAAGGAGCCAGGTCCGACCCAGCAACCCCAGAGGCAGGCATCATTTCCCCCAGGGGAGTGCCAACGGGCCCAAGCTGGGGCCCTTTGGACGCAGTCCTGGCGCCTTAGGCGCCAGGGCGATGTTGGACCCCTGTCCTGGCGCCTTAGGCGCCAGGCTCATAAAGCTAGACATGTGTTCAAGTGTTTTAATGTGCACTTACCTGATGCAGACCATGTTGCTACATCCAGGCCCTCTTGAGGCCTGAATGGAACTACTTTACCTATGGGGCTACTTTCCACCCGGGTGTGGTCGGGTAAGGATACATACCTGATCGGTGGAAGGATACACACTTGGAACTTCTTCCAAAGCTATTTAAACCACTCCCGATCAGCAACTCATGCTTCGCGTTGTTCTGCTCCTCGCAGCTGGACGCTCACCGTGTCAGCTCCTGCATCTGGACCTCAGCCACGCCTGTCAGTATCCTGGGTCACCTGCAAAGGGAGACAAAACACCTTACCTGCTAAATCAGCACCACGGAGACATCACACCGACGATCCTGAAAAGGAAGACATCATTTTTAAAAGCATTTCGCTACGATCGCTGCAGCGCTGCATTTCACTCACCTATCCTGGACGCCTCCATCTTCAGCAGCGATCATCCGGATCCACAGCCACTTCCCAGAGCCTAGAGAGAAAAAGACAAGAACAAGGTGAGAGAAGGAAAGGAATAGGAAAAGCTCAGTTTCCTTCTAAGACTTACCTGTTGGGTCATTCCCATTTCATTTCGGGTCTTGCCGCTTCCAGGCATTTTCCAGACCCCGGCCCCTATGGGGAAAAAAGACAAAGACATTGAATGAGCGAATGCAAAGACATTACCCGAGCGCTCATCCAGAACTTACCTGTCATTTACTGGAACTGCACGTTTCACTTCGGGTCGGCGCCATATCTCCGGCATTCCGAACCCCGCCCCCTAAGGGGAAAAAGACATAAGCATTAGCGCTTGCTGCAACAAGACAATGAACATTATTATTAAGCTTGGACTTTTGAACTTGCAGCAGAACTTTTACAGCGCCTTACCTGAATAGTCAAGCTTACCTGAACTCCCATCAATCCTCAATCCAGTGAAGTAACTGGGTTTCAACGCGCCCCTGCATCAGAAGCAGGATGGAGAGCTCATCCTTCCTGACCCTAAGGTGAGACTTCATGGGAAATCGTGGAAGGGTATCGTGGAGGGTTGGAAGAGAGTGGGAGGCTTGAGCATAACTCAGTCAGTAGGTAATACTCCCTTTTCACGCACAGGGGAATATTCCTGCGAGCCAGAGAAGCCAGAGTAGAGGGACCCTTCCTGTCCATCTTCAGAGTCCTGCGCTTCACCATTGAAGAAGCACCAGCACTCAAAGCCAGACCTGCGCCTCCGTGGGAATCAGGTGAGCGTTACAGAACGCGAAGCCTACCCACAATTTACCACCCGGGCGCTATGGAGACTTCCGAGACTGACCAGCTGGCCCAGCTTTTGGGGGAATTACGGGCAGAGGTGCACTCAGCCCGCCAGGAGACTAACACTCTCAAAAGAGAACTGATCCTATCCAAGGAAAGAACAGACGACCTAGCCAAAAGGTTATTACAGGCCCAGGCAGGGCACACTCCTTTACCTAATTCCGGAGACATTTCCACATCAATGGGTTTGAATAACCCGGTACAAATCACTCTACCTGGACACATGCCTTTGGCCCCGCCTGAACGTTTTGTGGGGGATCCCAAGAAATATGCCGTCTTTATGAACCAATGTCGTTTACACTTTCTATGCAGACCCGGAGCCTTCCCTAACGACCAGACCAAGGTAGCCTTTATACTATCTTACCTCAGTGGCAGTGCTGCCGATTGGTCTATTCCATTGGTAAATCAGGATGATCCCATTCTCCAGAATTTTCAGGGCTTCCAGGCCAGCATGGAAAGATTGTTCGCTCGACACTCTCAAGGACAGGCCCTTGATAACGAACTGCTATCCTTACGACAAGGTAATCAGGATCTTCTGCCCTACATTGCCACCTTTAACAGACTGGTTGTGGAAACTGGATGGCCAGAAAACAAAAGGATCACATTGTTTCATCGAGGCCTGTGCGGAGAGCTTAAGGATGTTCTAGCTCAGATAGTAAACCCACCCCAGGTCTGCGCAGACTACATAGACTTGGTGGTTCAACTTGATCACAGACTTCAAAACAGAAAAGCAGATCAGTTCAAGTATGAAACCCGAATACCGATTAAAACCCACGCTAACTCCAAGAGTACCGACGTATCCGAACCTATGCAAATCGGTGGTGTTAAAGGACCATTAACGCAGAAAGAACGAGAGAGAAGGCGGCAAATGCAACTTTGTCTGTATTGCGGGACTTCCGGTCACTTTCTTCGAAATTGTCCAGTTAAACCACCTAAGAAGGTGATTGGAGCTACTGATAACGAATTATTGACACCTGATTCGGGAAACGACCTAGCCCGACAAGCGTAGGGGTCCGCTTGCCGAGCTTGAAAACTAACTCTTTGACCTCGCATTTTGTCATGCCAATGGTGCTCGTGGACCCAAAACAGCCTCAGCAGTTGCATGCTATAAAAGCATACATCGACAGTGGAGCTATTGGAAATTACATAGACCGTGAATTGGCTTCCAGGATTAAGCTTCCTCTCCGCCCGAAAGTAACCCAAGATGTCATTACTACAGTAGATGGAACCGAAATAGCCTCAGGGCCTGTAACGCATTCCACTGTTGAAGTGACACTGGTGGGTCAGGACGGACATCGGGAAGCAATCGTGTTTGATGTGATCAAGGCCCCACAATTTCAAGTAATTCTTGGAATTCCTTGGTTAGAAACACATAATCCCAGAATTGACTGGCGAGCAAAGAAGATACGTTTTCCTGATTGTGAACCAACTTGTTATCCAAGAAATCCAGCTATGGGTCTAGCCTCAGCAACTTCCACCCCTGTACAGTTACCATCTGAATACCAAGAATTCCAAGACGTTTTTCAGAAAGAACAGGCTAACACGTTACCTCCCCATCGGTCTTATGATTGCCAAATCGATCTGGTACCCAATGCTCAACTACCTTGTAGTAGGATTTATGCTCTTACGGAACCTGAGAACCTGCATTTGCGTCAGTATTTAGATCAGTACCTAGCCAATGGTTTTATTCGCCCGTCCAAGTCACCTGTCTCTTCAGCTCTGTTCTTCGTGCCGAAAAAAGAGGGCGACCTTAGAACGTGTATAGACTATCGCGCCCTAAATCAAATAACGATTAAGAATCGTTATCCTCTGCCCTTGATCCCTGAGCTTATCGACCAGGTGAAAGACGCTTGTGTGTACACCAAGTTAGATCTCCGAGGAGCTTATCACCTGGTGCGTATAAAAGAAGGCGACGAATGGAAGACTGCATTCCGCACCAAGTTTGGGCTCTTCGAATATCAGGTGATGCCCTTCGGTTTGTGCAATGCACCTGCCGCCTTTCAGTACTTTATGAATGATGTTCTTCGGGAACTTATCGATGTCTGTGTCATTGTTTACATTGACGACATCCTGGTGTACTCTTCTTCAGAATCTGATCACAGAAAACATGTTAGGGCAGTTCTTGAGAAATTGCACCAGCACAGACTATTTGCAAAACTCGAAAAATGCGTTTTTCATACCACAGAAGTTGAGTTTCTCGGATTCATCCTGACACCTCAAGGAGTCCGAATGGACTCGCAAAAGGTGGACGCCATCCTCAAATGGCCATCTCCTAGCTCGGTGAAGGGAGTTCAGAGCATGCTCGGCTTTGCCAATTTCTATCGAAGATTCATCCCGGAATTTTCCCGAACAGTCCAACCCATCACAGCTCTCCTAAAGAAAAACAAACGCTTTGAATGGACTCTTGAGGCCGAACAAGCCTTTCAGGACCTGAAAACCAAATTCACCTCTGCACCTGTATTGAAGCACCCGCACCCAGATCTCCCGTACATTGTGGAAACCGACGCATCCAGTTCGGCCATGGGAGCTGTCCTGTCGCAAAGAGACCCAAAAACTAACCAACTACACCCCGTGGCCTTTTGGTCCAGAAAATGTTCTCCTCCTGAAATCAACTACGCAATTACCGATAAAGAGTTACTGGCCATCAAATCTGCTTTCAAGGCTTGGCGTCACTACCTTCTCGGGGCAAGACACACCATCACCGTAATTATGGACCACAGAAACTTACAGTATTTAAAGACGGCCAAAGCTCAATCTTCACGACAACTCCGATGGGCTCTATTCTTTACGGAATTTGATTTTGTAATTACCTATCGCCCTGGCTGCAAGAATGGAAAAGCAGACGCCTTATCCCGGATTGGCATGGAAGAACCTAATTCGAGCTTAGAACCTGTGCCCATCATACCTGAGCAAAGAATCTTAGGCTTAACTTCATAGCAAACTATTGAGGACATCCAAACGCAAGTAAAACAACTTCTAGACTCTTCAAGCTTACTGGAATGGAGTCAAAAGGGTCCTCATTACACCGTTAAGGATGACTTACCCTACTTCCAGGAGCGGTTGTTTCTGCCAAGTAAAGAATTGCAAGAACTTGTTATTGCCCATCATCATGAATCTTTAATGGAAGGACACCCTGGTATCGCTAAAACGGAGGAAAAAATCAAACGCCACTTCTGGTGGCCTTCTTGGAGAAAAGACATAAAGTCTTTTGTTCTGTCTTGCGGAATTTGCGCCCAAAACAAAGCTTAAAAGAAAAGGCCAGCCGGCCTACTTCAACCCTTGGATATTCCACCGGCACCATGGCACACCCTGTCAATGGACTCTATAACCGACCTGCCTCCTTGTGCTGGTTACAACACAATCCTTGTAATTGTGGACCTATTCTCCAAAATGGCCCACTTTATCCCTTTAAAAGGTTTGCCTTCAGCTTCCACCTTGGCCAAGGAATTCCTGGAGAATATAGTTCGCATACATGGTTTCCCTTCCGTATTAGTCTCGGATCGTGGAAGTCAATTTATCTCCCATTTTTGGAAGAAGTATTGCCGATTAGCACAAATAGATGTGCGGTTATCCACCAGCCACCACCCCAGACCGACGGACAAACCGAGAGAACCAATCAGACTCTCGAGCAATATCTTCGGTGCATGTTACACCAATCTGAGTTGAATTGAAAAGACATTCTTTGGATCGCAGAATATGCATACAACAACTCAGTGCATTCTGGAACCGGACAAACCCCTTTTTATACTTTGTATGGTCACCATCCTCGGACCTCTGACCTAGATCCACCTCTGACCCTGGAAATTCCCGCAGTAAATCATCTGCATTCCACAATAACCCGAGCCTTCAAAGAAGCTGCAAGTCATTTACAGCAAGCCAAGAAAAAGTATAAGGAAAACACTGATTTGCACCGAAGTAAAACTCCTCCTTACCAAGTAGGAGACCAAGTATGGCTAGCAACTAAACATTTACCCCTCAAGGGCCCACGAACCTTCAATGCCAGATTCATAGGACCTTACCCCATCAAGGCTATAATCAACCCAGTGGCCTTTAAACTGGATCTACCGTCCAACATGCGTATTCATCCAGTTTTTCATGCATCACTTTTGAAGCCAGTCCAACCAGGAACCCGATTATCCAAGCCTCCAGATCCAGTTCAAATTGAAGGGGAATTAGAATTCGAAGTTAAAGACATTTTAGACTCCAAGGTGGTAAAGTCGAAACTCTTCTATCTTGTTGACTGGAAGGGATATGGACCCCAGGAGAGATCGTGGGAGCCTAGTAACCATGTCCACGCACCTCAATTAGTACAAAGGTTTCACCAGAGATTTCCGAACAAGCCAAAACCCCCGGAGGAAAGAACCTTGGGAGGGGCCTTGAGGGGGGGTACTGTCATGATGCCTACCTCCAAGGAGCCAGGTCCGACCCAGCAACCCCAGAGGCAGGCATCATTTCCCCCAGGGGAGTGCCAGCGGGCCCAAGCTGGGGCCCTTTGGACGCAGACCTGGCGCCTTAGGTGCCAGGCCCATGTTGGACCCCTGTCCTGGCGCCTTAGGCGCCAGCCTCATAAAGCTAGACATGTGTTCAAGTGTTTTAATGTGCACTTACCTGATGCAGACCATGCTGCTACATCCAGGCCCTCTTGAGGCCTGAATGGAACTACTTTACCTATGGGGCTACTTTCCACCCGGGTGTGGTCGGGGAAGGATACATACCTGATCGGTGGAAGGATACACACTTGGAACTTCTTCCAAAGCTATTTAAACCACTCCCGATCAGCAACTCACGCTTCGCGTTGTTCTGCTCCTCGCAGCTGGACGCTCACCGTGTCAGCTCCTGCATCTGGACCTCAGCCACGCCTGTCAGTATCCTGGGTCACCTGCAAAGGGAGACAAAAGACCTTACCTGCTAAATCAGCACCACGGAGACATCACACCGACGATCCTGAAAAGGAAGACATCATTTTTAAAAGCATTTCGCTACGATCGCTGCAGCGCTGCATTTCACTCACCTATCCTGGACGCCTCCATCTTCAGCAGCGATCATCCGGATCCACAGCCACTTCCCAGAGCCTAGAGAAAAAAAGACAAGAACAAGGTGAGAGAAGGAAAGGAATAGGAAAAGCTCAGTTTCCTTCTAAGACTTACCTGTTGGGTCATTCCCATTTCATTTCGGGTCTTGCCGCTTCCAGGCATTTTCCGGACCCCGGCCCCTATGGGGAAAAAAGACAAAGACATTGAATGAGCGAATGCAAAGACATTACCCGAGGGCTCATCCAGAACTTACCTGTCATTTACTGGAACTGCACGTTTCACTTCGGGTCGGCGCCATATCTCCGGCATTCCGAACCCCGCCCCCTAAGGGGAAAAAGACATAAGCATTAGCGCTTGCTGCAACAAGACAATGAACATTATTATTAAGCTTGGACTTTTGAACTTGCAGCAGAACTTTTACAGCGCCTTACCTGAATAGTCAAGCTTACCTGAACTCCCATCAATCCTCAATCCATTGAAGTAACTGTGTTTCAACGTGCCCCTGCATCAGAAGCAGGATGGAGAGCTCATCCTTCCTGACCCTAAGGTGAGACTTCACGGGGAATCGTGGAAGGGTATCGTGGAGGGTTGGAAGAGAGTGGGAGGCTTGAGCATAACTCAGTCAGTAGGTAATACTCCCTTTTCACGCACAGGGGAATATTCCTGCGAGCCAGAGAAGCCAGAGTAGAGGGACCCTTCCTGTCCATCTTCAGAGTCCTGCGCTTCACCATTGAAGAAGCACCAGCACTCAAAGCCAGACCTGCGCCTCCGTGGGAATCAGGTGAGCGTTACAGAAATCAGGTTCAAAGCTTAAAACCTATCGTAGGAAATTAATCTTAGAAGCATTGATGGACAGTGCAATTCTTCTCAAAAGAAATTTATTTATTTTACTGTTAAACAAAATGAAACCACTAACAAAACTAATAACTAAATTACAAAAAAGACTTCTCAATAAGCGAAATGTCAACAGAAAGAACTTCTTAAGTATCTGCGGAGGTGAATGGAATCACACTACGAGCACAGAACCATATTTTAATGAGGAAGCGTACAAACAAAAACAAACGAATACAATTGCCATAAATAGCAGTGGTCGAGGTTATGAAAAAGTGAATAATACCATAATGGAACAAGAAGTACGCCTTACAAAAATATGCCCTGAAAACTTAGAATTACCCCTCCATTCAACTGAATCAGAACGTCTAGTGTACAAATGGCCATGCACGTCAATGTGTAACATTCCCAAACAATGTTTCAAATCTTTACACCAATTCCTCAATAAATATGTAAAAAGCAAAGACAAAATCAAAATTAAATTACTGCAAAATATAGATACCTGTCCAGTGCGCAAGTACACAGGACTACAAGGACATTCATTGGCCTGCATTACAGGACCTACTTGTAAAACCACTTTCCATGATATCAAAACGATATCAACACATCATTCAACTATAAGAAATCTAGTCTATAAACTGTACTATGCTAAAAGTCGTGCTTTAGTTAAATAACATCCTTCTACATGGTACAGCAAAAGACCTACTTGAAGAAATTCACTATATCCAGAAAAAATATTTTGGAAGTGAAAGCCATTTACAGAATGAAATAGCTTTAAACCAATTAAGCAACAATTCTACACATGGCAACCTTTTGCTAAACACATACAAAAAAGAAATACTAAAATTTAAAAGTACATCAGCTGAAGTACCAAACCATGTATGTGTATGTTGCTGTAGAATTTTTTATAAAGGTAACACAAAAACTGTGGACCTATCATACAAAATAGAAGACAATGAAGATTCTAAATGGTTTGAATTAGCTCTCTACCTTCTAGCAGAAAACAAATATGAAATAACTGAGCCCTTACTACTTTGCAGTTATTGCACTACAAAACTTGACAACAACCAAACTCCTTCACGTTCTATCACAAATAATTTGGAATTATACCCAGTACCAAAACCCCAATATCAACTTAATTTATATGAGAGCATCATAATTCAAACAGTACACCCATTTCAAGCAATAATACGCCTTCAACCAAAAACAGCAAAATTACCTCCCTCTGAATTGGTAAAAGGCATTCGTGGAAAAGTAGTTTATTTACCATTAAATCTAAAAGAAAATGTGCATACTCTAGGAGTGCAACGTCCAATGCAGGAATCTTTAATTATATTAGTAAATGGAGTACCTACAAAAGACAAAAAAATATGGCAACAGCTGGTAGATTTATATAAAGATAGACAAGCCTTCCAATATCTTAAAGAGAATAATTAATATTACAAAGAAATTAATATTGAAGAAAACTTGAAAGATACAACTGAAATAATTCAAGAAACACAAGAAGCTGGTCAATTTGAGCTACTAGATCCTGCTACAATATCAAATACTTTAGACCATTATACAATTCATCCTTTGCACTGTAATGACACCGTACAAGATGTACTAGAAACTTACCAAATGCGTCAAACAAAAGGATCGCCAATCAGTATATGGGAAAAAAGTATAGAAGCACGTGCTTTTCCTCTACTCTTTCCAACTGGCAAAGGAGGAAGGTATGATGATAGACCTATTCAAATATCAGCTTCAGAATACCGCTCATTACGGATGTGTTCTGAAGATCCCAGATTTAGACAAAATGTGGAATACATATTCCACGTACTCTTTGAAAGTGAACTAGCAACTTTATGTTACGGAGTTGCACACATATTAAAATCAGGATCACACTTTCAAAATATGACAGCTACACAATTATTAGAGAAAGTGCAACAAAAGGATGAGGTTTTACAATCAAATATTACAAATCTATTAGCAAATATGCGTGGTACTAAAGAGTACTGGTTTCGACGTCATGGAGATGTACGTTGTATGATCAGAAACCTTGGCCCACCCACTTGGTTTGTTACATTAAGTTGTGCAGAATATGCATGGGAAGATTTACATGATTTCCTAAGCATATCAAATAAAAACAAAACAAACATAGATATTCTAACACCTGGAGAACTTTGTTCTTTGGATCCTGTTAATGTTTCAAGATATTTTCACCATCGCTTCATTGCTATGCTACATTTTATTTGTAATAAAACTGTTCCTCCCCTTGGAGAAGTGCAACACTTCTTTTGGAGAAAAGAATACCAAGCCAGAGGAGCACCACATATCCACATGCTTTTATGGATTAAAGATGCTCCTAAATTTGGTCAAGACAGTGATGCCACTGTTTTACAGTTTATTGAAAAATATGTCACTTGTGAAATTCCATCAGAAGCCACAAATAGTGATCTTTGTGCACAAATTTTACAATTTCAAAGACACAAATGTGGAAAATATTGTCGTCGCAAATACAAAAACAAAGGCAAATACTACACCAAATGCCGATTTGGTTTCCCTAGACCAGTTACAAATACAGGTCAAGTAAACAACCTCATGTCTTCAGTTAGACATACCGTTAAAGGAAAGTCACCTAAAAATACATATTACATAAAAAGAAAAGAAGAAGAAAAATATATCAATGATTATAATGCAATCATTGCCCAGTTATGGAATGCAAACATAGATGTGCAGTACATTGCAGACAATTCTACTGCAGTTGCACGATATGTCACAGCATACTTAACTAAAGCATAAAAGACAGAGCTCCAAGACCTCTGGAATGACCTGTCATCAGATAAAACAGTATCTCAGAAATTATACAGCTTGGGCATAAAAATGCTCACCCATAGAGTATGTGGATCTTATGAAGCAGCTGATCGTTTAACTGGTACTTCATTGTATGGTAAATCTGAAAATATAGTATGGCTAAGTCTTGGTCCAGCTAAATCTAGAAAAAGAGTTCTAAAATCATATGAAGATATAGAAACAATAGCCAAACATGATCCCAACAGCCAAGACATTTTAAAAAACTATTTATTGGACACATACTACCCAAACAGAAGTAATATTTTGGAAAACATGTGTCTATACCAAATAGCCCAAAACTACACATACAAAAATAATATGAAACCCGATGAAAAAAAAGGTAAATATAGAGTGACAGACTGTGAAGGCAGCTTAGTTAAACTCACTAAACCAAATTTAATTAACCATATCAAATTGTCATTGAAGACTACTCAACATAAAGAAGTATATTACATGTCCCTGCTACAACTCTTGAAACCATGGAGAAAAGAAGAGCAATTACTAGATAACTATGACTCATATGAGGATGCTTTCAAAGCAAATGAAAGCACTATAACTGATGTAAACTTTACACAGTACAAAACAATGTTGCACAATGAACAGCAACATGAAGAAGAACTCCAAGCCCAACTAGATAAGGATACTCCTGACAGTAGTCAACCTTCTGTAACAGGAAGCTAAGAACCACTGGGAGAACCACTAATAACAAATGAGGCAGAATTAGCTATGATAGAAGAGAAAACACCATGTGTCAGTATGAAGATAAGGAAGACTTAACTATACTACAATCAAAACTAAACAATGACCAAAGTAGCATTTTTCAAGAAGTAACAAAACAAATTGCACATGGTGTAAAACATGAAAATAAAGAATGTTCCTACCATAATTATAAACCTATACTACTGTACGTCAGTGGTGAAGCTGGTTCTGGCAAAACATTCCTAATCAAAATCATTAGTAAGTTCCTTCAACAATTGACAAACAACAAACTGTCAGCTGTTGTCACTGCCCCCACAGGTTTAGCTGCCTACAACATAGGTGGTGTTACATTACACCGATTACTACTATTACCAGTAGAACACCAGAACAAATTAGACTATTACAAACTTTCTGCAGAAGCTGCAATGGAATTACGCAGAGTATTGAAACAAATGAAAATGCTACTAATAGATGAAGTGAGCATGGTCTCCAACCTGATGTTAGCTTTGATTCACCTCAGATTACAAGAAGTACTCAAAACAGACTATGAAGAGCTCTTTGCAGGAAAACACATTATTGTTTTTGGAGATCTGCTTCAATTAACACCAGTAAAAGGTGAACCTATTTTTAAAACATTAGGGCACAAACTCTGCCGTAAAACTGTTGGCAGCATTGGAAATGTCAACCTTTGGCAACATTTCCAATACAGAGAATTAACAGAAAACATGCGCCAATCTGCAGATCTAACTTATGCCAACATTTTAAAAAGTTTGAGAGTTGGTATACTTTCTAAAGAAGCAGAAGCAACATTGAAAACCCGGCACATTAATGCACTTTATGGCGATAATGCATGTGCTACAGATGTTATGGAACAATTAGCCCACAAAAATGTCAATTGTATGGCCTTAATGCCAACTCTTGCAAGCTGTTTCAAATTCAATGAAATCATGCTAAGTAAAGAAATGCAACCAATAATGGAAATTAGCGCCACAGACAAACTAGATGTACATGGTATGACACTACCCATGTGTGACCAAGCCACAACAAGACTAAATAATTTAGAAAAATCAATCTCAAACACAGCAGGCTTAGAAAAGATGTTACAATTATCCTTAAATTGCAGAGTAATGCTTAAACGTAACCTTGACGTGGACCAAGGACTAGTTAATGGAGCACTGGGTACAGTTGTTGGCTTTCAAACATACCCATGTGACAACAAAATTCAGTTTGTCAATATACTCTTTGACAAACTTTCAGAAGTAAAACGGATAGGAGGCTCAACAGCTAGATTCCTTCTCTTCAAAGATATGTATGTACGCAGAGAACAATTTTCTCTAACTCTTGCATACGCAGTCACAATTCATAAATCACAACGTCTTACCCTAGACAAAGCAATGATAGATATTGGTAACACAGTCTTTAAAGAAGGCATGAGCTACGTAGTACTATCACGCTTACGTACACTTGACGGTCTATTTCTAATCAACCTTGATGCAAGTAAAGTAAACGCTGATATTCCTTGCATTTTAGAATATAATAGACTTCGCTCACTATACACTCCCCATCTAAACACATATTCTGTTCCACAAAAACTAAAACGTTGTAAAAGAAAACTAAATCAAACAGAAATGCAACAGGACGTCACTGCAAATCCTCCAAAGAGAGTAAAAGAAACTAATGCTTCATCAAGTACCACAAACAAAAAAGAATCAATTAGAGAAAGTAAATCAGGTACTTCTTTAAAGAAGGAAGACAAACTCCAAAAAAAAGCAGTTAGATACAGAACTACCTGGACCATTTAAATTCTGAAATATAGTTGGTGTAAGTTGCTATGCAAATGTAGCAATGAATATTCTATTTCAATTACCACCAATTGTTGACAACATTTACTCACACAGTACAGACCCATTGTGTTTGCAAATGTTAGTACTTCACAGAAATGCAGCAAACAATCCTGACAACACATATAGTGTTTTTGGAATAAGACGACAATTGGACTACTGTGCTGGAATGGTGAAATTCACTATAAACTCACAGGAAGATCCACAAGAATTTATAATGTACTTACTACAAGTACTGGAAAACAAAAACATACCTATAAATGAAATCTTTCAGATTTCATACATGTGGAAACATACATGCACTCTCTGCAACAATGTGACACAAGAAGAAATCCCCAATGAACGCTTCATATATATATCAATACCAAATTGTGAATCCATTCCATTTCAGCAACTTGCAAACCATGGTAGATTATGCTCTACCTGCAATTCAGATAATCGCTCCACGTTAGTAATACAAACACATAGTAAATACGTAATACTAATGCTTCTACATTACAATGCAGATGGTACCAAAAACAACTGCAAGCTGACTGGATTCACACATGGTCAAATATCACTTGGTAAGAAAAACTTCACAACAATAGGTATAATCTACCACGCAGGAGCCACAACCAATTCAGGGCACTACACTGCATACATAAAAAAGAAATGTGGATGGTTTGAATGTAATGATAGTACCATTACTCTAAAGCAGAGATTACCAGCAAATCTTACAAACGCTTATTTGATGTTCTTAAAACCAAAATTTGATAAATAAACTGTATTTAAACCTTTAAGTAAATTTGTGTTACAAAAATATAAACTGTTAGAATACTCCAAAAGCTATCTAACTGCTCAAAGATTCTACAACAACTAATCAGATAAATGAATACCACTAAATTAGACCAAAAAATACACAGTTAGAATACGCCAATTGGTATCTAGCTGTCCCAAAATTTAACAATATCCAAATAGGTAAATCAAAACCACTAAAATATATTTAAAAAATAGACAGTTAGAATATGCCAATTGGTATCTAACTGCTCCAAAATTTTATAATATCAAAACAAATGAAGAATCTGTTACTGCTCCAAAAAAAATACAACAAAGCAAAGTATAAAGCATTAGCCAGAAACAACAAGTGAACACTGAAAACAAACAAACAAATAAACTGTAGCATAACAGAAAAAGGTTTTTTTTTTAATCCAACATGGATTTTTTTTTCTCCCACAGACCCAATGATTTTAGCAACAAATACAGAAACTGAGCAAATTGCACAGTACTCTGATTTGTACTCTACTAAATATGAGGGTCGAAAAAAAATAAAAGTATATTGCTTATACAATGTAATAAGTCATTACAAAATACTAATACTAACATGCTATTTTCTTTTATCACAGAAATGAAGAAGAAAAACATGGACTCCCATTACTAGACCAAACAGTAAGTATACAATAATAAGGAAAACCATAGCAGCATATCACATCCATAGTATCTAATACCTTTGTTCCTTATACATTTGTTTTTCACCCAAAGTTATAAGCAAATATGAATGTGATATGCTGCGGTGGTTGTTGCCAGGGCATAGAGTCTTGGGTGCATGGCCAAATGGCCATGCACCCAAGACTCTATGCCCTGGCAACAACCACCGCAGCATATCACATCCATAGAGTCAAACATTTCAAGTATGATCTATGGGAAAATTTTAATGTCCGCGAACAATGTGAGTGTTCTTAGAACACTTTGAACTTGCCAGCGAACAATACGGACACCGTTTTCAGGACACCCCCTACGAATATTTCAGAACAACGCGATAGTTCTTACAACACTTTCAACTTAACAACGAACAATACGGACAGCGTCCTAAGGACACCCCCTACGAACATTCCAGGACACCGGGAGTGTTCTTAGAAGCGTCTTCAGAACACCACCATCTTGTTTATTTGCGAACATTTCAGGACACCGCAAGTGTTCTTAGGACACATTCAACTTGACAAAGAACAATACGGACAGCGTCCTCAGGACACCCCCTACGAACACTCCCCGGACACCGGCAGTGTTCTTAGAAGCGTCTTCAGAACACCACCATCTTGTTTATTTGCGAACATTTCAGGACACCGCGAGTGTTCTTAGGACACATTCAACTTGACAAAGAACAATACGGACAGCGTCCTCAGGACACCCCCTACGAACACTCCCCGGACACCGCAAGTGTTCTTAAAAGCGTCTTCAGAACACCCCCATTTTGTTTATTTGCGAACATTTCAGGACACCGCAAGTGTTCTTAGGACACATTCAACTTGACAGAGAACAATACGAACAGCGTCCTCAGGACACCCCCTACGAACACTCCCCGGACACCGCGAGTGTTCTTAGAAGCCTCTTCAGAACACCACCATCTTGTTTATTTGCGAACATTTCAGTACACCGCGAGTGTTCTTAGGACACATTCAACTTGACAGAGAACAATACGGACAGCGTCCTCAGGACACCCCCTACGAACACTCCCCGTACACCGCGAGTGTTCTTAGAAGCGTCTTCAGAACACCCCCATTTTGTTTATTTGCGAACATTTCAGGATACCGCGAGTGTTCTTAGAACACATTCAACTTGACAGAGAACAATACGGACAGCGTCCTCAGAACATCCCCTACAAACATTTCAGGACACCGGGAGTGTTCTCAAAAACGTCTTCAGAACACCCCCATTTTGTTTATTTGCGAACATTTCAGGACACCGCGCGTGTTCTTAGAACACATTCAACTTGACAGAGAACAATACAGACAGCGTCCTCAGGACACCACCTACGAACACTCCCCGGACACCGCGAGTGTACTTAGAACAGTTTCACTTTGCTTGCGAACAAAACGGACACATATTGACTCCTTAGAACACCCCCTAGTCAGTTTATTTAGAACATTTCAGAACACCCGTGATGGCCGCAAACAAATCGAACACAAAAAGAACGTCTAACACATAAAAAACACAACTTTCATCCTATCTCATACACTCCCATCCTCCCCAAACACTCCTACACACCAACACACTCTACAAAATACACATTTTGAACAAAGTTTCACCGCGCTGTCTGGGGACGTCCGCGAATCCAATATGGCGGGTGCTACCGAAAAATCTGACGCGCTTCACGCTCCACGCCGTCCAATCAGCGAACACTTTGCATGTCGGCGAACATCATGCAAGACGATTGGCCAATCAGGACACTTTCCGCGGAGCGAACAGGGAAGTGTATCCGCAAACCGAACACAGATATCACTAATTTTTTTGTACCTACGTTTTGGTCATTTAAAAAAAAACTACTGGACGGATTTTCACCAAATTTGCAAAAGCACGCTTTTGGGACCAAGCCGCTGCTCCTGGTCCAAATTTGGTGGCAATCCGTCCAGCGGTTTGGGCTGTATGCGCGAGCAAATTTTTTTCCCCATTCACTCTATGGAGAGTGAGTATAATGTATACAAATATGAGCATATAGAGGGAAGGTAGAGTAATAAAAATAAAACTATGAGAAAGTGCTGATAACCATAATCATTATCTTCATGCACAGAAAGGATTGCTCTCTTTCAAGCCTGTATCTTCCGCTATGTACATGTTTCATATGATGTGACAGGACCCTAAGTCTACAAATATAGTACCTTTTCAATTTTTACTTCCTGACTTTTACTGAAGAAAACTATGTGGGTTCAATATGTCAGTAAAGGATAAAAAGGATAAAAAGGGAGAGCCAGCCATGTGATGTCATCAGTTATGTCATCAATGGCATTTGTGATGTCATCTTTGATGTCCTGGGTGTTAGCAGTGCACGGTGGTGCGAGTTATGGTTGCTTATGTTACCATAACTGGCGAATTTCAAGTGTTTTTCGGTTTTACTTGGAACCATAACGTCCCTTTAACAAAGTTTTTTCACTGAATTTCATAGGTTTTTAGTAGCGAAACTTAACCATAACGTCCCTTTAACAAAGTTTTTTTCAATGAATTTCATAGGTTTTTAGTAGCGCAACTTAATCATAACGTCCCTTTAACAACGTTTTTTCACTGAATTTCATAGGTTTTTAGTAGCACAACTTAACCATAATATCCCTGACATGTAACATAGAACATACTAACCCCCTCGTAGTGATTTTCATGTCTGCGGACTACCGCCATGTCCGCGGACACATCGAAAATCTGAGCTTGGTGAATGTAAATTTAAATAGTGTGCCCCATTTCCCCTTTGAAGTTGGCTCTGAAAAGAGCCGTTTTTTTTTTTTTTTACAGATGCTTGACAGACACCTGTTATTTTATATTTTTTTTCTTGTTTTTTTTTCTTACTTTACTCCTAAAATCTTCACATAACCTTCTCCAAAGCAACCCTTACATTCCAAAATAGAAAGGCATTTTCCGGTAAAAGATAAAGAAATGCCATCTTCTTTAAAATTAACAGCATTACTGGCATCAATATTCTCATTGTTACAGAAGAACATACCAGCTCTAAGCATGAAGGCACACATGCCTCGGTTGATGACACACCTAGCAATGTTTTGTTGAGGACAAAAAACTGAACTATTGTCCCATATTGCCCTAGGTAGTAATCCAGAAAAAATTACTTTCGCATTTGGAAGGATCTTCATTACGGCTTGAACCAAGCGTTCCAAATCAGCCAACAAAGTAGGGGCACTGACGTTGCCCAAATGGAAAGCACCATAGTGCAAAACTACCACATGCGGACTGTTCATCGTGGCCATATCCGCACAAACTTGTACAATTCCCTGTACATTGCAATCAGGCACAGTGCTCCACACCACCTCCACTCCTTTCACATCAAAGTTCTTTGCAACATGCCTGCATTCAGCGTACTGCTGTAAACCATGCACAAACATATCTCCGAGCACCAACACCCTGACTTTCTCCACTTCTGCCATCTTCACCACACACAGTCTCTTTCAACACAAATCCACAACCTTGACATTTGATTGGCTGATCCGTACAGTCTTCTTTCCATGTTGGATTTCCTGGAAAAACCCGGATGTACCACGCCCTGTCCACGAACAGCCGCGGTGTCCGCGGACGGCGTCCACTTTACTCTCTGTACCATTCCCTCATTGCATACAGCTAAGCAATCACACAATACGAATAACGTCCTCAGAACACCCCCATTTTGTGAATTTTCGAACATTTCAGGACAATTATCGTTTCATTATTCAACATATTAACATTACAAATATTATACTTTTATCTTGTACTCTGCACACAATGCTATCTTTCTCCATTAGTAGCTCAGTATACTACATAGAATCCCATGCTATTTATATCAATGCATCGTTCAAAGCACTAATAACGGTATGATATTTATTGCAATATCCTTGACACTTTTGTCGGAACATTATAATAAAAATCCCTAGTACACAAATTCCATGAAAAGTACATACACATGTGATGTCATCAGTGATTTCATCAATGACATTTGCGATGTCATCTTTGATGTCCTGGGTGTTAGTCTTAGCAGTGCATGGTGGTGGCGCGAGTTATTTTTCATAGCTTACCATAACTTGCTATTTTCAGGGGTCTTTCGGCTGTACTTAGAACCATAACGTCCTTTAAACAAACTTTTTTAAATATCACGCAAACAATATACAAACATGGCGTGCAAAAACCAACTTCTACAGATGGCTTTACACAGAATGTTGCAAAGTAAGAATTTATGCTCGTTCACAGTGAAGGTCAGCTGCTTCCATTTTTTTCTCGGGCCCCGGAGAGGCTCACGAAGCAGACTATAAGGTTGTATTGTGTTTTGACCTGGACAGACAGAGATTGTGATGAAAGACTTCTCTTGAAGGAGTGTTGCTAAAACGTAAGAGAAGATAAAGATGACATTTCTGAAACGAAACCACTTTTACATATTATATCACTATGCGAAAGATCGTTGGCACACGCAGAGTCGTATTTTGGGACTGCACCACTCGTAGACAATGGAAATTGCAATTGTACTGTAAGTAACCCTTTAGATTACTTTATACCAAATATAATTACAATAGCGTAGCATTAAAGGCCGCTGAAGTTGAACTTGTTCGTTGAAAGTGGCATAATGTTTTCTACCGCGCACTATCACCGCCAAATTGATCCCCTGTCGTTTAGAGGGCTTTGAAAAAGGCAGACGACACAGGGTGGGTTAATAGAAATAATTTAACCGGTCTATAGGCAGTCAAGCGCTCTACTCGCTGTGCCACTTCACTGTAGCCTGTCAAGTCGCACAGCGAGTACAGCGCTCGCTTTGACATCCGTGCACACCTTGCTAACGCAAGTTTGAATCCCGTCAAGGCGAAACTCAGCCTTTCATCCTTCCGTGGTCGATAAATGAGCACCACACACCGTGGTTAATAATAACCACCGCTTACATACCTCACAGTTCTTAGCGCTATATGAATGGGAAAATATTATTATTTTATTATTAACATACTCTGTTGCACTATCTTCGATAGCAAATAGTTTCACGCCCTAATAAATAAAATGATGATTTTTAATGAAGATCGACTGGTGAGACTAATTTATGTTTTTTAAAACAGGTACGTGGCCCCATTTTGTCTATGTCACGATTTACAGACTCCAGCAGATGGGGTCTTCAACTGCCAGGTGCAAGTCCAAATATGCAACTTCATGACCCTCACCATTTTATGGGACAATCGCCAAGGACCAATATGCCCTTACGGAGTACTAGCGGCTACAAACAACATACCAACCAATAGGGTGGTCTAATGGCTCGTTGTTGGAGCAACCTTCCGATTATCAGAGCGACCATTTACTGCTTTTATCATAAACCAACAGCCTATCTACCGCAAAGGAACAACGCGTGGCTCCAAATAAACTTTTTCTGATCGACAGCAGTGACAATAGCAAATCGCTGAATATTCACTAAACATTTCATGTGAAATAAATGTACTTTACCAAATGTACAATCCTGCTGTTTACTTTTAAACCACAGTTTCATATTCCGAATTGTGGCGCACTGAGTTGTAAGCTGATCTAACACTCTCTGTACCGCAAAGGAACATTGCGTGTCTCAACATGAACTTTTGCGGATCTACACCAAAGACAAATGCAAATTGCTGAATATTCTCTAAACATTTGATGTCAAATAAATTTACTTTACAACATTTACAATCTTGCTCTTTGCTTTTAAATCACAGTTTCATATTCCGAATTGTGGCGCGCTGTGTTGTGACATAATGTGTGTTGTCTTCCGGGTTCTGTGTAAAGTCGCGTAGTACTGGAGACGACTGGGCGCGTTTCATTGTGCACCCTGTAACGTCACGGAGAAAGGCGGGGAATATGAATGCTTTGATAATATCAGGCTTAGGGGCGGGAGATATGATTAAGTGTCGCAAAAGCAAGTCAGCCAGGTCAATAGCGCCAGTCATAGGATTATCACATAATGTCGAATTTATCGTTTCTTTAGTGGACAAAAAGTCGGTTGATGCCCCTAGGAAATTGTACTATTAGCGAACAAAAGGAGTGCTCTTAAAACACTTTAACCCTGACAACGAACAATACAAACAACGTTCTCAGAACACCCCCATTTTGTGCAATTGCAACCATTTCGGGACACTGCGAGTGTTCTTAGAACACATTCAACTAGACAGATTACAATACGGACAGCGTCCTGAGGACACCCCCAGTTTGTGTATTTACGAACAATTAAGTACACCGTGAGTGTTCATAGCTCATTTTTACCTTCCTTGCGAACAACAATGACACATACTCCGTGTTCTAAACACCCCACCATTTAGTTTATTTACAAAATGTCAGCACAGCCGTGTTCTCCGCGGATAAATTGAACTCAACAAAAAGGTCTAGCACATAAAAAAACAAAACATTGAACCTATCTCATACTCCCCAACCCTCCCCAAACACTCTTACACACCAACACACGGCACTAAATACAATTTTTTATCCACGTTTCACTGCGCTGTACGCGGTCGACTGTGAATACAAGATGGCGGGCGCCACAGAAAATCTGACGCGCTCCACGCCCCTCACCGTCCAATCAGCAAACACATCGCATGTCCGCGGACATGACGCAAGCCCATGCGCCAATCGGGGTGCTGTCCGCGGAGCGAACAGGGAAGTCCGTCCGCGAAGCGAACGCAGATATCACTAATTTTTTTGCCTTACATTTTGGTCATTTTTAAAAAAACTACTGGACAGATTTACACCAAATTTACAAAAGCACGCTTTTGGGACCAGGCCGCCACTCCTGCCGCAAATTTGGTGTAAATCCGTCCAGCGGTTCGGGCTGTAGCCCTGCGCAAAGTTTTTTCCCATTCAGTCTATGGGAAAAAAAAAGTTTTGGGACCCCCCCTATAACTTTCCCCCCTCTGGACGAATCCTCACCAAACTTTGCAAAAAAATTCAGAGTGACCCAACTACTTTTTTTGCAAAGTTTGGTGAGGATCCGTCCAGGGAGAGCGAATTTATAAGCCGCCCAAAAAGTGCTCTTCCTATGGAAACAGCAACTTAACCATTACTACATGGCCACTACCGTGGCCATGTAATATTACACTTTTATAATAAATTAATATTTGATATCACACTTAAGAATATGACAGTGATCAACACTGGGTGATGTTACACTAGCACACTGATTTAATTACTTAAGAGTTAGTATAGGGAGGAAAAAGTAACTGAGAATGCTTTTATGATTTCAAGGAAAAACAATGATGGAAAGAATCCAGTACAGAAATAACTGGTAGGGTTTCACAAGAGATAATATGTTCACTTTTCCCCTAGTGGCAATTCACTCCCCCCCTATGCAATAGAAGATGGAAGAGAGAGCACACAGTTCTCAGGAATACAATCAAATGTAGTTCAGTTCCCCCCTAGCAAGCTTAGATCACAGGGAAGATTTTAAAACACAGGCAAAATCCTTTTAAATGTGGTGGCAATGAAGTAAAATATGCTAAAAATGGTTTTTAATTCCCTATAAGAGATTCAGGGTGGGTGATAGCTACTTTAAATTAGTTCAGGATCACTTTAGCAATGCTCTATGAATGATTGTCAGGTTGCAAACGAATTTCAGCAAAGGAAAGCAAAGGAAAGCAAGAAGCTGCTATTTTCACAATTGAAGAAATTTGAGCCAAATCGCAAATCGCGGCACTTTTTCCGAGTGTGTCGAGCGCGATTATGGAAAAAGTATAATGGGTTCCTTGGAAAGCCTACGATCTTAGCTTTAAAATGAAAGTTAGATCTCTCTTCTAGCACATACGGTTCAAGAGATACGGACGATTTTATGAAGGTGGTTTTTCAGAAATGAAATAATGATTCAAAATGGCAAAATTACACTTTTACAGGTTTCAAAATCGGAGAATGAACACACAATTCCTATGATGCAGTTCTGGACAGGTTCAAATGTTTTGAATCAGATTATTTTAAGCTAGAGATTGGTTTTGCACAGTTCTGGCTAATTACTTACACTATGAATTTGAAATAGGCCGTCAGGGTCTGGTCAGGTTGGGACTGGACTCCAGGCGGTTTGTTCTGAAGTCACAGCTATCTGGGTCAGCTCTGCTCTGCTGGTCTGGTCTGGATCTCTGGTTCTGCTCACAGCGATCTGGTCAGGTCTCTCTGGATACAGCACTGCTTTCTGGGTACTGGTTCTGTTCTGGATTCTGGAGTTCTCTGTCAGCGTGCTGCACAAGAATTCAGTTGAAGGTTGGAAAATGAATGTCCCTGTCTGGCTTCCAGTGGCTCTTTTTATGTCTTTAGAAAATGGGTGTGTGTTGGCATAGCTAAGCCTGCCCTCGCAACTTATCATTGGCGAAGTTTTCCTCTCTCCCTTGATTGGGGGAAGGAAATGGAGTGTCATCGTGATGCGGTAGTTTATGGTTCAGAGGATCCACCCCTGGTCAATTTGCATACAAATCTATTCTTGATCCAAATACATATTTATCTATGTACAATTTCTCTAATATTATATGTCCAGTTAACGTATTTTCTGTAGCACCAAACCATCCGATCCCTGTCTTTGTAAGATGTCGTGTCCACTTATGACAGAATTCTGCCCTTTTCATCAAGAACACAACCTCTACATTTTTCCAGATTTTACACAAATGTGCACAAGGAATATGGGTATCAGATGATAAGGTGTCAGATTTTTAACATACATACATTTGGAGTAACAACCTATTTTCCGCTACTATCCCCAAGAACATACCACAGATTCCTAACACCTCTTAAAATGTGCACAGAAAAATCACAAGAATAATGATATTAATTATATAATTTTGACAAGTCTGTACTATGGATTATCCATCTTTTTAAAATTATGCTCTGGCCCAGAGGGGTGTGGTTTCCCAAAGCACATTGTGGAATTTCTGGTTTGTCCACTTCCTACAGCTCAGGTTGCTCACAAAGGCACTGCTCCTCCCAGTTTCTCTCAAGAGGAAGCCATTTACGACCCCCCCCCCGTAATTTAACATTTGCCTGAGCCAAGGAAGGCTCATTGTTCAGTTTCCTGCAGTCCCCACCTGCTCCTCCCCTAATCCAATCAGAGAGGTGTCATCTCCCTTTGGTGAGGGCAGGAGAATGCAGGCCAGGCCTGGGAAGAGTGGCTGAGCAAGTTTCAACTCATGTCGGGGGTAGTTGCCAGGCAGAATTTACTCTCTTCAAGCCAGGCTTCAGCCAAATGTCACTTTTGTTCCCAGTTTTTCTTCATCCAAATCAAACTTACAATTTTTACACATGCAGCTATAACGCTGATTCTAAGTTCAAAACGATGACATTTAACAGTTGCAAACTATGTGACACTCAACAGTAGGTCACTCATTTATTTTAAACATTTCGATTTTAGTGGCTTTAAGTCCAATTTCACTTCAGCTGCTGACATCCACAGCTCAGCCAGTTTCATTATGAACATTATTTTGGGCTCTTTCTCTTTCCAGATTTTGTCTGCACACAAGTCTACCTTCTGCCAAATGTCTGCTGGTGTTCCTTGAGATTTTTGAATATCTTGCAATGTTTAAAATAGGCATTTTTAGCTTGCATTTCAGAGAAACAAAGGTGATTTCAAAGCACTTTCTGAGCTAACCGGCACTGCTGTTTTTCCTTTGACACACATTTCACCCATGGCACTCCTGGCCCATCACGCTCGCACTGGTGGGTGACAGGTCAGGGGAACATTTTGGTGTGCGCCAAAACTGTGCGGTTTTCCTGGATTCTGGTGCAATGTGGGCTTTTTCGCCATCTTGGATTTCCTAAGCCCACAGCACCAAATGTTGCAGCATAATAGTACAAACATGGGTCAAAACCCCTGACAGGCCCGAGCAGGACTTAGGTGAGGGGCTCACTTGGGATGTCAGCACACTGAGCTGGTCTTGCTGGGCAAACTGGGCATGCGATGGGGCGTTTTGCTCCCTGTGGTGCGCAGACAACTGTGGGGTAATTACCTCACTGATTTGGGGAGGGGTTGGTTACTTAAGGAGATGCAGGAGGGCATCCGAAACTTAGGTAAGATGCTTCCTGAAACAGACAAAGCATTGTCCAAAATGCTCCTGAGGAGTGTGTGGCATGGAGCGGGGTCCAACACAGCAATGGCAAAATCTAGGAGACGAGTCAATAAAAATATGAAGCAGGAAGGGCTGGCTTTTGCCAGGCACCTGATGTTATGTGATAGAGACCCAGCGACCTTTGCTAAAGATGAGGTTCATCTGTCCGATGCCAGTACATATACCTTCAATTTAGTGGTTCGGAGAGTGATGTCAAAGGCAGGATGCACATAGTGTGATGGTGAGTATGAGAGATGTAACTGAGGTTTGTGGGGGCATTGTGGGTCAAGGGGGGCTACCCCCAAAGCATAGCAGAGCTACAAGGGCGGTCCCAGAGAAGGAGGCATGCTGCAGTCTTTCCCCAAGCTGTAACCACTGGCTGCATCAGCCAGGATGGGGGAGACAGGTACTGATACCACTAGGCACGGTTGGGACTCATCAACAACTGATGCAGTGGCCTTGTCCGCTGCATTGACTACATGGGAGTGACTGAACTGCAGTCGGATTCCAGGGAGGGCTGTTCTGGCAAATGGAAGTGCGAAAGGCTCACCGGTTTGGAAATTGGACTATGTAATAAAGGATTGGCAGAGCCACTCCGGGAAAGGATGATGTTTTTGGGCCAGGCATACTTATGGCCTGAGCAGGGCTGGGATCGCCCGATAGGATGACTCTAAGAAAGCAACCATGTGTTTTCCAATAACATGTTATGTGTTTTTCAAAAATTCAAAAAAGGTCTCTGTCTCATCTCATATGAGATATGATGTATTACTGAATAGGGCCCCATAGTATGAGTTAGCCCCTCTATGGGGTTTTCAGAAAGTAGTTGTTGACTCTCCAGATCTTTATTTTGCTCTTCTGTAGATGTTCTGGTAGTCAAAGACTACAATCTATTTCTATCCCCGAACATTCCTCATGAACCACTTTCTTGTTGGTGATATATTCCCTGGAGAAACTTTCTTTCTTCCTCCTTGACTTTTAGACAATGTATGTGACTTATCTGATCTTATTTCCTATCAACGTTGGTGGTGTGTCTGATTATTTGAAGTATTTATGCATACCATAATCTGAATGAAAGGGCCCATGGCCTTGAAACAGTAACTTGTTCTCATGATTGGGCACAGAGCACGCACTTTATCCCAAAACTGGAATGTATGTAAGCATTTTCTTTTCCCATATCATCTATTTTGCATTTCCTGTGTTTTCCATCACCAAAGCCCTGACCACCATATGGTTGTGGGTATTCTGCACAATTTAAGCCAGGGTAGGGGTGCTGTTCTGCCTTTCTTCATATTCTTCTCTTTTTAATCAATTCAAAACTTCCCCAGGGCAGGGTCAGGCTGGGACAACAAATGGGCCTGGACACCTCAAAAAAGTGTCCCTCACCTAAAAAAAAGTGGCACTCAAACCCTCATATGGGACATGACAATTCACAACTTTTCAGAACATGCTACTTATGGAGGGTTAATGGTGTTTGTTGCATGTAATGTTTTGTGTAAACACTTGAGAAAAAGAGTGATAACATTCCTTTTCCATGGCCCCGGCATTTGATAATGATTTGTTATTTAAATAGCGTGTTTGACAAAGCACTGTACATAGCACATATTTACATACAATTATTCACAACCGAAGTAGTTGGTACTCACTTATCAACCTCTGATTAATGAAAGGCTGAATAGGCCTTGCCAGGATTTCAACCTGCTACCTGCAGACCAGGCATAGATCGCAACAGCGCAAGCGAGCGCTCAACCTGCTGGTCTATATTACTGGAGTAAGCTAGGAGGAGCAAGCAGTTCCTTCCTTCTTCCCTCCCATCATTCATCACTCCCTTATCCCTCCCTTGCTCTTGATTTTCTTCTTTCTTTTTTCTTGTGTTCCTTCCTTTTTTCTTGCTTCCCCTTCCATCCTCTCCCCTTTCTTCATGGGCATCTTTCCTCTCCTCCATTCCTTCCTCTCTCACATTGTTTCCTTCTTGTCTCCCTACCATCTTTCCTCTTAACTTTCACCCATCCTTCTACCCTCCTTTATTTGTCTCTTCTACAATTCATCCTTATTCTTTCCTTCCTCACTTTCTGTAATTCCTAGCCCATTGTTATATTGGAAAATAGCAGTTAAAGATAAATGATTGTGCATGGGTCAACAGGCTAGGGTGCACTCGAGTTGAGTGCAATGATGGGCTCTGCAGCATTCTTGAATCACAGCTTATAGCAAAGGGCAGCTGCATCACCAAGCCCTTAGTCGAGACAGCATGAGAGTGTGATAACTCCATGTTCAGACAGAAGCATGCATGAACTGCACATCTAGGTTTGTCTCGGTATAGATCGTTCACAGGTTTAGGGGACAGGATTTACAATGCTTGTGTGTGTTGTCTAGTCCTGCGGGTAAGGTGCCAGGAAAGGGTGATGTCTGCAAGCGTTCAGTTTCAGCTATGACTTAACACTTCCACAATTCACCACAACCATGGTGCCACCAACACCTCATGCTGCTCAGACAATACCCAATCTAAAGCAATGTCACACTACGGTTACCACCTCTCTAATTCTACCCAATTCTACAGTGTGAGAACCATCCCTCGTTAAATCAGGGCAATGCACCGAAACTACTGAAGTGCGATTGCTGGCTGGAAAATAAGAAAAACCTGTCCTCATCGCACCACGTGATGCTCATACCAGTATAACACAGCATGCTACAGAACTGGCACTAGCGATAACCTGTCTTTAGATCGCTGTATTTAGACTTTAGTGATGTGAGAAGATCTCACATTCTGTTTAAAACCCAGAGCAAACATGCCCTACACCAGAAAACACGTATTCAAATGAAACATGGTGCAATAAACCTTATGTCCCTCTGGCTCCCTCCCAGGCACACAAATGGCCCAGGAAAACAGGCCGTGATGCAACTTCAGAATCTGAACCATACACAGCCTCAGAGAGGTCCCTTACTGAGGGGTCTGTAATAAAACTCCCAATTCACAGGGAAGCATGCAGAAAACATTGTTTCATATCATTTTGTATATTAGGGTTCAGCTGTGCATGTGCACAGGCACAATAAAAGGTAGGATCTGTACATTCAACCATACACCCAATAAATATTAAAGCAGGCTGTTTGGAATAAGGGCCAGCGTTCAGATGCCAGAGACCGTGACTAACATTGTAATAAACAAAAATGAGCTTTTAAGAGAGAATAATTATCGCACACCTCAGGTATCAGCAAATGCAACCGTCTGCCAGCACAAATGTTCTTTGTATTTCACTCACCCTTGACCTGCAAAGGTAAGGAGGAAGCAGTGTGCAAGACATTCTGGGAAATATTTTTTTTTAAAATTAAATTAGTTTTGCTGATTGCCGTAATCCCCACATTCTGGATATACAGTACATTCTGACATACAATCCTAGGGCTTACAGAATGTGGCAGCTGTATGCTACAAAGTTTGGAAGCAAGGTCAAACATTAGGCTCCAAATCAACAGTTTGGACTGAGAACGAAAGGACCACATTATGACAAATTATAGTGCACACTTGTGCTTACCACACTTTATACCTAATGCAGAAGTACAATTGACTGTCTGGGTCCTGTGATTGTACACTGGAACTTAGGAAACCAGCTCTTACAAGAAGCAATGTACATTAGACACACCTAGTCGATGGGCATTCACAAAATACACATACATGCAGCAATATTTACTATAGTTTAAGAGAAATTTCCATTACTGTAAACTAAAATTAGGAAGCTTTGTCCTGGCTTGTAGCGGTTTGTCCATGTCGAATTTCAGACATTTTTAGAAGATGATAATAGCTTTCACTCATGGGTTAAAAAGAAATACGTGGCGTGGCTGAAGCTCATTTTCACTTTTACAGAGTTTTCAGAGAGGCTCGATCATGACCTGATAAGTGTGATATACATACATACAATCTTACTACATGAAGGAGCCAGCCAGTATGATAACATAGACCCAGGGCAGCCCAAGTCAAAACATGGAGCTTCCTGCACATAATTATTGTGACACTGGAGCCACCTAAATACTGTATCATCACCAATCCCTCCCAGGCCCACCCAATTTAAACCTTTACAATTAATCACCTTCACCGTGCTTTTTTAACACTAACACACTGAGTAGTATCAAACGCCTCTACTACTGGGCAGCACTGAGTGTTTTCACCACAGAACACCATCACATTCACACGCCTTTAACACAAAGCAGCACTGACAGCAGCGTAGCACCTTTGACAGCAGGGTAAGCATCTCTTTAGCTGAGTAGCATCACAGAGCAGCATTAATGTTTTATACATTAGGCTGCACATTTGGTAACTCTGTTCTGACTATGCCGCAGCAGATAACCACTTCAGAACCAGTCCCGTCTGATTTTCCTAAACTGTAGTCGGACCTCCTCCATTTGTAAAGCCCTCCCACCGAGTAGCACCCCAAAGAAGTGAGGGCCCGGGCCCAGCCTATCTTAAAATGGATAGATAAGTGCAGACTGTCTCGGACTTGGGACCAGAAACCCAGTGCCCACTAGCGAGCATCAGTGGGTCTGCCTCCAACAAACCAACTGAGCTGCACCATAAACACCTTATGATCAGACAAGCAACATGGACAGCCAGGTCCCTAACACCCCCTAGGTCCACATTATGAGAAATTGGATTTCATTGAATATTTGGGGCCAGGCTTGATAGAATATGGAGGGTGGAGACAGGAAGATAAAGGTAAAAGGGGAATGGGAATTTGGAGCAGGTTGATGCTTTAATTAGCAGAATGAAAGACTGCACAATTATACTATTTCTGAAAACTTCACATCAACCAGGATGCCTAGGTCCTGCATAGGCCACCAGGACAGGATATTTCACCTTTCCCTGCAACCGATCTGTCCAGGTAAGCTCTTCCAGGTGGGCCGAGTCCACACTACTTTAAGCGTGTGGTTCTGGCATTCATTCAAATTGGCAATCCTGTACGCACACATGTATGTACACACAAACAGGTCACTCTCCCATGGTGACTTTTGTAAGGACTATCACTTCTACAAAGGCCGGCCCTCCACCGCTTTCTAGCTCACATTGAGCCAGGTGTTGCAAGCAATGACTCATGCAGACCACAACACAACTCCCTTCTGCACTAGCTTTAAATACAGTGCCAGGAGCATTGAGTTTAAGTCATCCCATACTCCCACCACCATATGCCATGGATGAGAGGGATGCTGCTGCCTGCAACAGGTGTTTGAGAAAACCTGATCTTCATTCAAAAGACACTCATTTAGTCTGATTGGAAATGAGATTTCTTTTCATATTTGCTTATGTCTGTGCTCAAACATCCCCTTGTGGTTTGAGTTGCATGTGTTAGTCATGCTGACTAGATGATAGCAGAGCCGTGACACACACTGACTGAGTGGCAGTGCTCTGGCTCTTTCTCGACTAACAGAGATAGTAACAATTAATTACAAACATTTCACTTGACTGTTCTCGTTCAGAGTGACTGCCTCTTCTCCAACAACCAACCCCTCTGGCCCATTCAATTTGATGTTTTTATTACTTACTGTGTGTAACCCACACGCACAAATTCTGTCTCCATAGACTATCCTTTGCAGTTTACGGTGGGCCAGGCAGCTCGAAAAGGCCCCCCCCTGTAGTTGTCGGGTGTTCTCTTGCTTGAGGCCTACTCCCTCCTCTGTCATCAACAAATCCTTTCGAATATCTGCTCATTGTGCTGGGTGTGGCACCCAGCAACACACCAATGCACATGACGGCCCACGCGTCTTGAGTATGATTGGTTGCCACTGCCATCCTGTTACATATCAACAGGACCCCTGACCCTGCCCTGAGAGGGCGAGGTTCAAGAGTCATCCCGGGGTCAGCTCCACCCTGCCCCCCCCATCCATAACAGGCAAAAGCAAACTTGATGTAGGGCCCATCCCCCACAACAGGAATTGTTGGTGTTCTCGAAGAAGAACATGAAGCTGCTGCCTGGCACCAAGCCAGTGGACGGCTGGGACACTGGCAGCCCCTTGACTCATGCTATTGATGCATCATCAACGCAAATTTAACACTTACTGCAGGCTGTGTGCGGCAACGGAACAAGTGCAACTTCAGTTACAAAAATCCAGCCCAGCTCCATGGATATTATGGCTCATAAAACCGGCCCCAGAGTGGCTTATAAAATCATCCCCAGGGCCATCCAAAGTTCATTTTCATTCTGCCAGTGGCAGATTGGCAGATAAGCCAGCCCACCCCTGCCCCTGGGCTCCTTTTATAAACCAGCTCCAGTAGTGTGTCTACTGTAGGAGATTTGAGGACAACAAAGAGGATCTAGGACAAAATGGTGTTCCAATGTCTCCATCCTTGTCAGCTACTTTTTTAATTGGTGCGTCAGGCTCTTATTAAACCTTTCTCCCAAGCCATCTTTTTAGTGTCGGCATAGTGATGTTCATAGTCTTTTTACGCACAGAACATCCTTAATATCCTTTTTCATTTGAACATAAACAGTGTTGAACATTTACTCAAGATGTTTACAGGCAGCAGCACTTTAGAAAAGAAGTAACAGCACCAGCAAGATGTTTTGTTTACTACTGATAACTTTAGGCATGGCCTCTGGGTATCTGGTGGCATAATCCAAAGTAACCATGACTTCCATCTATTTCCAAATCTAAGGTGCTTTGGATGTAAGCGTATCAACACCCCGAGTTGTACAGAGTTCCAGCAAGGTTCATAGCACCAATTTATTTTATTGTGGTTTGAGTGGAGATCCATTGTCTTTTACAAAGTTTATTTGTGGTCTTTAATCTTAATATGAAGCCAGTAAAGAGAGACCCATGTCTACTTATCCACATGTCAATTAAAGTTCAACATCTATTCTATAAAAAGTTGTATCAATTTGTTTCAATATAAAATACAATGAAATCAAACGTCACTTAAAGATTGGCAAGAAAAACTGTGTATGTGGTTAAAATATCACTAGGTGCATTTTTATGAAACGTGTTTACTTTATTTGGTGAACACTATTCTTGAAGGCTTTATCCTATACCCTAAGTTTGTATCTTCAACCTTGTTGTGTTAAGAGCCCTATGTATCAAGCTCAACAGGTTGTACAGAAACCAAGGCTCAACACAGTTTATCAAAGTATTTGGAAGGAAAAACCCAGAGGACACAATTTACAAAAGTAGAGACATTATTTATTTAATTAATTAGAATATTAGGTAAATCAGGAACAAATCAAAACACCATAATTCAATGCAGGAAAACGAAAATATATATATTTTTTATAAGCAATTATTCATCACATTCATACTGGCCAATGTGCCTAAACAAGCATATCCATATCTGCATTCACTCTACACAAACACACTCTTAATGACTAAAATTTCAAAACTATCATAAAATTATTGTCAATTTTTTGGAAAGTTATATTTTCTCTCCTGGAATAGGTAATAATTCATTTTCGTAGTCTCATTTCCAGGCATTTGAACAGGACAAACCGGTTTCGATGTATTTGGCACAATCAAACCATGTCTTCATCAGGGGACATACAATAATACTAGCATGTTAGCAAACTGGTCTTGACTAGTCGGGCTTAGCTGGAGTATTGGATCTACAGCCACCACAAGCTAACTGTTTGTGCCATAAAATTTTATTCAAAAAGCCAAGGAACGCATCTGTGTTTTTCTCGGCTCTGTCAAATCACTGTGCCACTGCTAGACTTCGCGTGCGGTAGGTGACAAGTTTAACTACCATACCTTTACAAATGTTTGGAGCTCTGAGACTCCTCTCAGGGAGGCCAAGGGACACACCAGAATGTGCGACCTCACAGTCCATCTTTATGAACATTGTAATAGCTTCCTTACAATATCTAATGTGATGGTTCAAAAGCCGTGGTTTTAACCACTCAATCCTATTGCAGTGATAGAGAGGGTAGAGCAGGAAGAAATTAGCCAAATCTTCACCAAACGATATAGCACACAGGCATTTTGGTGAAGCTCCACACCAGTGTTATTCAAACTCTGGGGCATGCACCCCTAGCAGGGTGTGACGCTATACCTGGGGGGACATGAGTCCCACAGCTTGAACAGGCTCAGCACAATGCATTTGTCTTGGAAGAAAGCCAATACAGCACAACAGAGCACAGGTTCGAATCCCGATCCTGCACTTAGAAACCACTCACTGGTATTAAGCGTGTTATAAATGAGCAATATATAAAAAAAAATACAATTAGCTTCTCAGTAAGTTATTGTGTAAGCTGCGACCTTCACGTACTAAACACAGCATGAAAGAACTTCCATGCTTTTTTTTTTTTTTTTGAAGATTATTTTTTGGAAGATTGTAACCTCTGTCCTTTCTCTTGCCATGGATGTCTGCCACTCCCACCCAAGAGCACAAAAGAAAGCTGACCCAGGAGGAAGTACAGCCAGAAGAAAAACAAGGCTAGCAGAGAGGGAGAAAGACACAAAATGGGGGAGCAGGTTAGAGGGGGACAGAGTAAGGATGAAACAGGGAGGCGCGATAACAAGAGTGAGAGAGGAAGAATGGGAGCCAGAGGAAAAGGGCATAACAGGAGGGAGAAAAAGGGTGCACAATAACAAAAGGGAGAGACGCAGAATTTGGAGTAGATAGGAAAGAGAACAGGATTGGTCAAAAATGTGCTGCACGAGACGTGAAATTAAAATAAAGGATAGCTGTCCGAATCAGCTGATATAGTATCATCCTTCAGAAGAAAACATTATTATACTTGGTAAAGGAGAGGGAGGGACAGACAAGATAGGAGGGAGGATCAGGATAGCGGAGAGGGACAGCATAGGAGGGGGACAGACTAGGAGGAAAACAGAGATATACTGTGCGAGGCAAACAGAGACACACTTTGCAAGGTAGAGACAGACAAGTAGGCAGGTACTGACTGGGTACCATAAGTGGGAGGCATCAAACAGGAAGGAGAGACAGAATAAGAGAATAGCAGGGAGACACAGAGGGACAGATCAGGGCAGAATAATAGGGGGACACAAAACAGGAGTGAGAGACAGAATAGGAGGGAGAGTCGAAATAAAGAGGAAGAGAGTGAACTTATGGTCCTTTATCAGTAACATGTCATGCAATGGATGGGATGCAGAGTAACTCTTACACCAAATAATAAGACTGACTCAGGAAGTTGGCAAAATCTCATCCCACTGTTTTACTATAAATTGTCAAAAACAGGGAGTTACAGCGGACATCAACAGACGTTCGCTCAAGTTCTCTCAAAGCATTTCATGAAAAACAATACTTTTATTGTAAAGATTTGTCATACAGGACATCATACTACGTGGCAATTAAGAAAAACGTATGCAGAGTTGTGGTTGGTTCAACGGGAACATCTAAGTATACTTTCTATATGGGAACTGGTCTATTATCAGGTGGACAACCTAAACCTCCCTCTAGTGCAAGTTATCCTCAACACTTATTAAGTACACAGAATAATATTGGTTCTTAAACTATAAGGCCTTTCATTATATTGCCCTCTAAAATTGGTTAACATGCATCATGCCATGCCTGAACATTCAGCTCACTAGCAGCACGTAAGCTCAGACCCGAGTGCCAGGGGGTGCACTTGACTTCACCTCCCCTCCCCACCTAATTAGCCCCACATCGCTCATAGCCCATACCTTCTGCCTTGCAGACTTGTCTTTGAACTTGGCCTTGTAGTAGTTTCTCTTCTCCCTTGGCTCACGTACCAGGATACCATGATTCGGCCCATTTCATAGTATCCTTATGCCCTAATCAAGGGATCAGTTCGTAGATATATATATATTCCCCAATATATCCTCCTCCAAGGTGGCCAGGGAAAGGTCGTCACTTTTGGATCCTGGCCCTGGATGTGGAAATGCGAGGGAGGATCACCTGGGTGGAGGAGACCTGGGGAGTGGGGATGAGACACCCTTGGGTGTGACACAGTATCCCCCTTTACCTTTTATAAGGAATCAAATGTCCCCGAGGCTTTTATAGGGTATTACCAATGCCTTCCTTATTATTTCAGAAAACACTGTCCCAAAACACACCAGTCAGGTACTGAGACGAAGAAGAGACAACCCAGAGTCATACATCCTTCCTTCATTAACTCAAACATACACAAACACCACTCTGGTACTGGGACGAGGAAGAGGGATGCCGAGAATCAAGACTGTTGTGCAGTAAAGGAAAATTCCCTAAACCTGAGGCCAAAGGGGAGGTATACACAGCCCAATCAGGTGATACTAATGAGATCGCCTGCAGAAAGTTTGCAGGCGAAGCTGGAGCTGAATGCAGGGAGACGTGCCCGAAGTGCCAAGGAGCTGCCGAGTAGTGGCAGCCGAAGTGTATTGTGGCGGGAGATTTCGAAAGGTCTGTGGTGGCAGGACTGGCCTGCCAACCTCCTGGAGTAAGGGAGACTCCTTCTCCTTTAGCCCGAGGCAGTGGGGACCGTGGAAGAGAGGCGCGCCGAGCCGGGAGCAGCAACAGCCACAGAGATCCTGCCGACGTGGAGAGCAAAACCAGAGACAGCGTACCCAGTGAGTGAAAGGAGCGTGAACGACTCTGGGATGCTGTTGGGTGAACTGCGTGGAGTATGCAGGTCGGATTGCTTCTGAGTGATTGAGGGGCCGTGTAAGCAATTAGAATGCCGGTCCAGCTTAAAATACAGGTGATTGATAACTACGATAACCTGAAGGGTAAAAGAAATGAATGAAAGAATCTTGTGAATACCGAACTAGAAATAAAAGGAAAGTGACAAGGCCAAGGAAGGGCCAGAAAAGCAGTGAGCAGTGAACTTTGAAAGCATGAATAAGCCTGTGAACAGGGTGCAAATTCCCAGCAGGAGAGTAAACTGGGAATTTGAGGTTGCTTTATTTAATGTGACTGATTGAAAGAAAATGTATCTATTTTGAATACCGAACCAAAAAAAAGATGTGTAATTCAATACCAAGTGGATTGAAAGCAGTTGGTGAAGTTCCCAAATACAAAGGAATGGTGAACTTTCTAAACTGAAGAAGAAGCACTGGCAAGAGCCATAAGATATAAGAGGAACTGTGTAACTTGAAAGATTAAGCAGTGGAAAGATTTTTAGAAAATGTGATAATCTAACAATTGAATGGTGGCAAAACAAGTATTGAGAAAGCTGCAAGAGGATAAGCTCAATACCACTGTGAATCTGAAACAGTGGCAGTGTAACTGGAAGAAGAAGAAGAAGCAAGTAAGGTGTGTCGGTTGCATGAGCTGTAGTGGGTGGACCGTGTGGTCCGACAACTGCACCTAGACCGAGTACACCCAACTAAAGGAAAAGCCACTTACTCATCTATAAGCTTGTGATTGTATATAAAGGAAAGTTCATGTATTTTGAACTTAAGGAACTGAACTTTGTGATATTGGTGAAAGGCACCGAAGCCTGAAAAGCTGGGAAGTATTACAAGGAATTGTGTTGGTTTTGAACATTGAGAGACATGAAACATCAGCATAGGGAACCTCTCTTTTTGGTAAAGTGAACTTTGTTGAATCCTGGGGAAGGGAGAACTCCTTTTCCAACCAAGAGCAGGAAGAAGCTCTGACCTTTTGTTTCAACACTTCTCATTTTGACGCTCAAATCCCTACACATTTTGTACCAGTATATGTGAGGGCAAATATAGGTTTTGGACACAGACAGCCATTTACATTGGATTTACCATCAGTTTTAGCTAGATAGGGTAGTCTCACCTTAGTATAGGGCAATTAAGGCCTTTTCCCAACCTTCTTTTGATTTTAACAAACGTTTGTAGCCCAAACTTAACTCAGTTGTGTGTATCTACTTTCTGATGCCTTTACACAACATATACTACATCTTCACCCACACAGAGCCCCCACACTCCCCCCACAACAAACACTGCCCCCTTCGCAGATCAGCATGCATCACACATACAAGCTTTGCCCACACACACTAACACTATCTCCAAACACACATACTGGCCAAATACACTCACCTTTATAGACCAGCAATGCCCCCAAACACACACACATACACTTCCCCTATAAACAGTGACCCCCCCACACACACACTCCCCCTACAAATCTGCCCACACTGCACCATCCGTGCACTGCCCCCACATGCACATTACCTCCCACACATGCAATGCCCACCATACATATACTTCCCCACACATTTTCTCCCCACCCCCACACACTGCCTGCCAAAAACTTTGCCCTGTTGAAAATATCGTGCGAATTTGCATTTACAACGGTGCAACATTTCTATAATCTGGCCCCTGATTGTGAAAGATATTCAGCTTGCCAGTTCTTGTTTAAAGATATTTTCTCCGTGTTGCATTGTTCACGTCCAATGATATAAGAGCAACATGGTCTACTGAGTAACCTTCCTGTGAAATAGCGAACTTCAAACGACTGCAAATATTGTATTGAGTACTAGCAAGCAGTTGAAATGCAATGTTACTTAAGAAAATGTTTTAAACATGGTCGATTTTGCTTGGTTCCGCACTGCGCATGACAGGAAAAGGGCCTCACGTCTCTCCTGGCTATGACTCTGTCAGCACAGTGAACTTTCTTGACCTCTGCTCAAACAGCCATGGTTACACAAGCAAAACCGCTGCCTGAATTCCAATGATTGATGTCCTTGGGACCCTCAGCCTTGTGCAGTTGTGACCTGCGAATGTTGGCTGACATTGAAACAAAACATGCAGTCGCTGTGTTCTGTTGGCGACCTGGCATCTGAAGTACTGGAATATGTCATGTATCCCGCGTACACAACTGCTTGCACATTGTAAAGATTATTACATACTTGCCAACATTCTGTGACTAAAAGACGTAGGATTTTCTACATTTCAAAAATATTAATTCCCATAACAATGACATAACATGAAAACACAAAACATACATTGTTGGCACCATTGAAGCATTCTAAAGTACACAACCCATCAAACAGCACAACATGGAAAGATGTTGAAATTTAAAAAATGTATAATTCTGATTGGTAACTTTACACCAAATTCAATTACCTAGCTTCCCAGAAGGTAATTACACAGAGCTGGTGGGCAACGTTTGCCACTGCTCTGTAGCAGCAGCCTGGGCAGTACATATGTATTGCAAGCTGAACACTGAATGACATGGCGACTGATACCCCCCTCAGTGTGATAGGCAGATGCTGTGTGATGGTGTTGCACTCTGCCACTTGCCTTCACTGGTGGTTCATCTAAGGGTTGTCTCAGCAAGTGTGCAAGACAAAGTTAAGTAGTTGTCAGGTCAGTGGATTGGTCTGAGCCCAATCAAAGTAATCAACAACCAGCCCACTGTACAGACAGACTAATTAATGTGTTACATGCTTTGTCCTGCAGCCTGCCTTAGAGTCACATACATTACCTGCCACTGAAAAAAGCAGAGCCTACTGCCTAAATCTGTAGGGTTGCCAAGTATGTTATTATCCAAAGGGTGTGTAATGTTTACTAATTCCCGGCAATATTTCAGAGTTTAGCTTGCACCAACCCAGCGAAAATATCTCTGCCCCTGCACTTTAAAAATGCACCACACTTCATTGTTTCACACTCCATTCCCCAGGTCACCAGGCTCGGAATGGCCAAAGGGCTGGGTTCGTAATCCAATGTGGGCCAGATATTATGATTTGCTCTTGAGAATTGTGAATTGTGATCAATGTTACTGACGCAATATCCTTTAAAAACCACAAATTGCCACACATTGTTCTAAAACTGAACCCCATGTACAACTTAAACAGTTGTCCTGAGTGACGGCTGCTGATTTTTTTTCAATTGGTGGGTGTAAATGTGTTACCTGAATATGCAGGAGCGACCGAGAATGGTGAGGTAGCAAGAACCAAGTAAGTGGTGTTTGGTGGGGTTCTCCCTAAGAAATGTTTTTTAAAATATTGGGTTAAAATCATGCATTTTCAGCACACTTTCAGTGAAAAATTGGTTAAAAAGCAAGTTTGCAATGATTTGTGCAGGGTAACACACGAACACATCCAATAGATGCAAGTCAACCACATTACATAGATTTTCCAACTCACTGGTTTTGAAAAATGCTTGTGGAGCAAGCCACAAATTTGCCTGATCCGTTGGTACAAGAGAGAGAGGGGGAGACAGGGTTTTGAACTGAGAATAGTTGGGTGTAATAGCAACCAGCAATGCCACGGAAATGAATGGCCAACTCACAAAAATATATTTTTCCAAACTCCTCCACCGTAGTATTCAATGAGGAACTCTGTAACAAGATGTGCTGCAATCAACAGCTTTGTAGGAATCAAGTCTCCTGGGCTTTCCATTTCCCAGTTTCACAGTGAGTTGCCATATTTGTATTTGTATTTTATTAGGCTTATATAGCACTTTAGACCAAAGCGCTGCACATATAACAACAACAGGATACAATTAACGTAATAATAACAGTAACAAAAGAAGCATTACTAACATGAATCAGTCAACAAAACAGTATGTAGAGCAATTAGATGAAGGGAAGGGGAGAGAAGTGGAGTAGAACTATGAGAAAGAGGGAGGGAGAGAGGTGGGAGGAGGCAGAAAGGAAGGGGAGGGGATGGGAAGGGGGGAATGGAGGGAGAAGCATGAGGAGGGGAGAGGGAAGGGTGGAAAAGGGGAGGAAGAGAAGAGGGAGGGGGATCATGGCGGGGAATGGAGAAGGAGAGACTTAAGAGACGTGCAGAAAGAGGAAAAGGTGGGCATAGAGCGGATTGCGAGAGGTAAGGAGTTCCAGTGGAGGGGGGCCAGGAGTTGGTAGGAACGGAACCGGGAGGAGGCACTAGGGGAGGAGGGAACAGTGAGGAGGAAGTGGTCATCGGAACGAAGGGAATGAGGGGGAGCATAGAAAGAGAGATAAGGGGGAGCAAGATCGTGGAGAGATTTAAAGACTAGGCAGAGAAAATGAAATTTAAGTTGAGAGTGAAATTGGAGCCAGCCAATGGAGGATAGGGAAGCAGAGATGGAATCACGAGGGGAGAGGAGACAGAGGGTACGGATGGCAGAGTGATAGATTTGAGGGGGGCAAGAAGTGATGCAAGTAGACCAAAAAGTAAGGAGGAGCAGTAGAAGAGATGAGAGAAGATAAGGGAGGAGATTACGAGTTTAGTAGCATGGAATGTAAGGGATTGAGGTTGGTGTAATATTGGGGTATTGCCAGTACATTTGGGCTTGGGCTATTTTTGGGTTACACTGGTGCAATCATTTTTTCATATTCATCCTGAGGCTGCTTCTCTACTTGCTTATTTTAATGGCTGTTATACTGGTACCATGCTTGTTACATCAGTGATTCTGCTTGCTCGCACAGTTCTGCTATGTGGTCTATCCCGGTTGTTTTCCTCCTTTCCCCGAACACTGTTTTATTTATTTCCCATGCATGCTGTTTGGTTGGGCGCTGTCTGACCATCCCCTTCTCGTGTAGTTCGCCTTATGCAGCGGCTTGTTTACTTCTTAGTTTTTTTCCTTGCTGCGACAATAGTGTTTGCCTGGCATGCACATAGGAAACAGCATTATTTATTTATTTATTTATTTATTTGTATGCTTATAAAGCGCCGACATAAATCATATATGTAACAATACAAAGCACAAACAATGATGTCAACAAATCAAAAAAACAGAATAACTTAACAATGACAACCATAATTAAATTATTAAATTAGCATATTGTATGCCAAAATGGCTGCCAAATGCAAATGAAGCGATGCGCTCTTATAAATGATTGGCGCAGATAGTGGCCCTCCTATTTCCTATGCAAGAGTTCAAAGAGTGGAAAGAGGAAGTCTGAAGCAGCAAATCACGTGCCAGGTGGACTCTTATCCACATCCTTCAATTAATGTTTTCAAATACCCGTTGGCGACCATACTTCACATTTGTGCAAGCTTTGGTGTGTTTTGAAAGAACACATTAAAACAATCTTAGGAATAATCACTAAAATATTTTTTTTAAAGGTCACATTTTTCTACCAAAGACTTTTAGACTAAAGGTTTGAAAGGTCTAAAAAAAGGTATTTTATTTGCAATCCTTATCTAATATTTACAAATGAAAACATACCAAAATTGTGCAAACCATAAAGTGACATAAAATGGCTCGGAGTCAAAACATTTGAAAAATCTAAGCATCTGCTAGGAATTGTCTGCTCCCGTGGAAGCCTGACGTTTGGTTTGGGTCAATAATTTGACTGACTCTCATGTGTTTTGGGGTGGTTTCCTCTTTCTTTTGTTTCTTTTTTTCTTTTATTTCAAAATTGGAGTAGTTTAGAAATGAGAATAGGCCTGTTGTTTGACGCTTTGATCTCATTTGATGTCATTTCAGACAACGTCCTATATGCTGCATGCAGGATAGTTGCTGGTGTCACACACACCACACACACACCACGCACCCCAAGGAGTCAAGCAGAAGTCTCTCTTTCAGTCAGGTGTGTTGGCCAGCTCCTAAGTATGTGAACAGTCATGGAAGATACATTTTTGTTCTGCTCTGATGCAGTCTGTAGATATGTTCTTCCAAGTACTTAACAGCGCTTTTGTGCATCAATGTCTTGGTATACACTGATTCTGCGTTAGTCCCACTGGGAGGGCCATCCCCTCCGATTTCATTTAATGGATATTGAGTGTTCATTTTGGTGGTTACCAAACATTATCTGACATAATCTACTGCACCAGCAACTATATGCGGATCAATCTTAGTTATGTAAAGTTCTGCAAAGGGAGAGGAAACCCAGTTCTTTTTACACTAATCATTCTGCAATTGTAGACTGCTCACAGGTCATTCATCCCTGAGGACCCACTAACTACATTGATCTGAGTGTTCCAAAAACATACATTTTTAAAGTCGGTTTCACCAACCCAATGACTACTCTTGCATTCATTGGCTTTCAACTCTTAGAGGATCCCCAGGCATTTTTTGTTTTGTCTATTAGGTGATGCTTAAGTGCCACCTGAAATTATTTTTTCAATTGGAGTACAGCTAAGAGGGAGATGACTGGTGATGTAGGACACATAGACCTATTATTTACCAAGACCACAAAAAGGATGAACACAGGCTACCCCGCCCTTATGCGCCTGAGTATGTGAACCAAATACTTGGATCAAACCGCTGCAGGACATAACTCTACAGAACAGGTGGTCAGAACATCTTCAAAACATTTTATTCAACAAAATAACATGTCATAAATCAGACATAAGGACAAAGCTAGAATGCTTTTAAATGACAAATGGTGCGAGGCACATAAATGGTGGTGTTAGTAGCAATGTGAATGGCGATTCATTATAGATATCGAATGGCATTTCACTGCGGCTGTCAACACATGTGTTTCTAGCTAGGCAGGGGGAAATGTATCTGGCATCATTTCTTTAGGTGGTTCGACCCTCCAAGCCGTCATTAGGACACACTTGCTCGAATTGGTATGTTGAAACTGTTTTTCTCGTTGTGGGGATCATCTCCCGATGAGTACTACAAACAAATTTGAATAATACACATTTTAAAAAGACCTTTGACAAAATGACCACTAAAAGGTCTCATGTCTATTGACCCTATAAACCAGCTGGTTACCCACCTAACATCTCTTCTGCGTGTGTAGGGCTGGTTATTGGTCCACACATAGGTTCACTTCTAAGTGTTGTGTGGATGGTTACTGAAAAATATCAAAAGGGCAACCATTTTGTCCTCATTTTAGCAGTCCCATCTTTTGTCTAGTGACTCAATTTATATGCCATAGCAATTTATTGATGATGACATTTTATTTTAATGGAGGGGAATTACTGCCATTTTCCAGGACTTTATTTGTCAGCTGTCATTGACCGGATGAGGATAATTCCTATGGTGTTGGTGAAGTAACCAACCGGTAGAGGAATATAAAGGAAAAATGTCATCCTGGGGTTGTTTATTCACAGGATATGCATATTTATGTCATGATCAGTCTAATTCAATAGGTGCAGGGTTTAAAAAATAAATTGATCTCTTATCATCAAGTAGCGTAGTGATCACTGCTATAGATAGTAGTTTCACCCACTCTTAGTAAGACAAAAGAGGAATGCATACTTTCCTGGTGGCGGACTATTATAGTGGGGTATCACCTTTACCATTGCTATGGGTAATTGCTACTTGCCCCTCGAATAAATCACAAGTTCATTTTCTGGTGAGATTCACACGCTTGACTAGTCTCGGATCGTCCCACGTGGGTCAATAGTCTGCACAGGCATAGCATGTGTGAAAATGAAGAACGCCAAGATTGTCGTGGCTGATCACCTATCTAATAAGCATCTTCCATGCTAGTAGAAGTTCCGATGACTCACAAATCGAAACCGGAGCTGAATTCCAACATACTATATTAGATGGCACATGCACCATCTTAGATGGGGATTTTAAGTGCTGCGGTCCCCATAGTTATACCTAACTATAGATTTATAATTTTAAAAAAGCAGGGACAAGTCCTAATATTATTGTGTGCTTAAATATCTTTCTACTAATAACACATTTTGTCTTTGTAGACAATTCCCAAACAATTGTTTGTTGAAACAAGGTAGCTTGTGGGAAAAGACCCAGGTCTAGTCCAAAGGGCTGAAAGATTAAAGAAATATCGAGGCTTAATACCACTTAATAGAAATATAATAAGGGAACAGTATATCATCAAATGCAGAAAAATAGACAGTCGAATGATTATCAAAAATGTTCCCACTATCGGGGGCACTGTTGCGCTTGCAGAAGATGGCCGCCTAATCGAGAGCTCCGTGCTGGGAGGCACTCTCCTTCTTGAATTCTGCTGCGGTACGTTACCAAATCCTGCACCATTTACTTGAACCGGCTGCTGAAGACCCGGGTGTGGATTTGACCGGGCCTTGGGTCGAGAATTGGCTCCGTTGCAGAGATCCAGCCCAGTGAAACTGGACCGGGAGGCTCGGCTGCCCCGACCCGCTCCTCCTATCCAGAGACGATTGCCTCCCACCCCGGTGATCTGCGCCTGCTGTGGGGGAGGGGCGCTGTGCTCGCACTGCGGTGGTCTCCTCCCCTTGCAGCCGGGGACCTCTGGGACCGCGAGGGGGCGCTAACCGCTAAGCCTGCATCCACGGTGGCATCCACATTGGGACCCAGTGGCCCGACCCGGACATCGAGCAGACTGCTCCGCCGCCCCTCCTGGGTGGTGTGCTGTGACCGGGAGCCCCTCCGAGACCGAGCCCGGGGAGGACTGAGGTTGTGGCCCATCCGGGTGACACGCCCAACCATTGGCGGACACGGTGAGTTCCTGAGGCCCCTGGGGCGCCCTGGTCGCTTGCCCGCAGCGGTGCTTTCATCAGCTTTAGCCGCCCCCCTTCCCGGGAGTACGGCTGACACTGACAGCCTTCCTTTCTGCCTGAGGCGCGGCAGAGCCACGCTTCCCCCCACTCTTTGGCAGCCTGTGTTTCCTGGGGCCCTGGCCCCCAACGTAACCGAGCGGGTCCTGCTGGGGGGACGTGGGGATCCCTAACCACAGAACCTAGATTTACACGTGCCTCTAAAACACGGACAGTTCAACATTGCCCAGCAACGCAGATTGGGGGCCTCATCATCCTAACATCGCCCCAGAGCTGGCCTGGGCACTCGCTTTCTGTTGGGATCTCCACCTGGGCACACGATCCAGTACTGTGTTCCCTCACCACAGCGCATGGCACCCTAACCATCGGATTTATCTGATCAGTCTGGGATTTGAGAGGCAGGCGCTGGTGCGCCTCACTTGCATCGGCTGTGGTTACCTCTCTGCTGACAAGCGTGGGACGCCCTGCCGGACCCCCAGCTGCCCATATTTCCCGTACTGAGATACCTAGCCGCCCTGTTTTTTGGACACAAGGAGTCACCCCTCCCACCCACTCAAGCGCTCCAGAGCGCAAAAGCACTGCTTGCTGCACCCTGCTTCTGATCATATACCTCCTGCTCTTGGTCCTCACCCAGGTTCATCAAGGACGGCACCCATCAGAGGATCTACTCACTGAGCACTTTGCAAGTCTACATAGCTGCTAACTGGGTGGTCCCTCCGGCCCTGGGTTGTGACGGCCATCGGTGGCCCGGTGACCCCACAGCCTACCACAGAGCTGCACTTCACTGCACATGCAAGAACCACTGGGCTCCCCCGAACGCCCCGGCTGGCCCTTCAGACTGCCTCTTGTGACCTTCCCCTCTCCCGGCTTGCCTCAGCACTCCCACTGCCTCCCCGGGTCCGCGAGTTCACCCCTGGCTGGCACCATGACTAAAGGGGCGGGGAAGAAGAAGTGCTCCATCAACATGTTTGCAAAAACACAGCTGAGGTCAGCTGAGGGTGCACCAGAGCAGGAGCCGACCAACTCAATTCCCTCGGATCCCATAGACTCTCAGAAAATGATGGAATACATCCGAGAGGGCTTAGCAAGCTGGATGGCATGAATGGCACCATATCCTCCATTAAAGCTCATATTGAGAAGACTGACGGCCGGGTGGCTGAGATCGAGACGAGGGTGAGCGCCACAGAGGATGACCTGGGCTCCCTTAGGGCGGAAGTCTCCTCACTCTCTAGCTGGGTTCTCAAGGTGGAGAAAAATAATGAGGACCTCGAATTGCGTTCGAGGCGCAACAATCTCCCAATTATCGGAGTGCCCAAAGATGGCATCAAGGAACCCATGGAGGACTATGTCGAGTGCACTCTATTAACACTGCTTGACTCCCCAAAGCTTTCTCCACAGTTTGCAATCGAGAGAGCCCATCGTGCCTTAACTGCGAAGCCCAGGCCAGGCGCACCTCCATGCCCCATCATTGCCAGGCTCCTCAATTTCCACGATCGGGACGCCCTCCTCAGGGCAGCAAGAGCCAAAGGTGAACTCCTTTTGGGGGCTGCCAGGATCCATCTGTGTCCGGACTTTTCGGTGGCCATCCAGCAGGAGCGCAAAACATTCCTGGCAGTTAAGAAGAGATTGCAAGACCTGGGAATCAAATACTCCATGCTGTACCCTGCCAAGTTAAGGATTAAACATTCCAACCAGGTGTTCTTTTTCACAATCCCGGAGGAGGCGTCTAAGTTCATTGATGAGCACTTCGCCAGCTGACCCCCATCTGAAACATCAATTTGCTAGTATTATGTTTATTTGTTAAATGTTTATAAGTCGGGAAACCTCATTGTCCCAGAAGTGTGGGTGGTTCTCCCACGGTGATGAACAATTTGTTTAGCTAATGCGGGACTGTGTTGCTCCCTCTGTGTAGAACCTGCCTAAGTCACGCACGCCCTATTTTCCAGGCACCATGTTTTATCCTCAATTGCCCCCAGCTCGGAGCATCGCTGCCAGGCCGGTTCACAGGCCCCATCGGCGTTGATGCCATTGGTTTGGATTTGGTTTAAAGGGTATGGGGTTATCATTCCTCTGTTTGGGGGAGGGATGTGGGTTGGGTTGTGAGGGGCTGGGAGTTATGTTAAAAAAATCTTGACGTCCACGGAAGAAGTAGAGTATATGACAGTACCGGGCCAGTCCTGCATGGGTTGTTCCCTGTCCGCTGTCCTGGGCCTGGGAGCCTCCATTCCACTAGTTCTTTAAGGCAAATGAGTACCTCGACACCGGTGCACGATGATAACTTACCTTTCATGAGCTGGAATGTGCGGTGGTTAGGCAACTATAAGAAAAGGAGACAATTACAACTTCAAGCTGAGCGTCACAGCGCCAAAATCCTCTTTCTGCAAGAAACGTATGCTTCCTCTGAACACTGTGAAAAGTTTGCAAAAATGTGGGGCCCCGAAAGGTACTGCACTAAGTATGTACTTATTTATTTTTGTATTTATTTATTCATTTATATTTATATAGCACGCAAGCAGCCCAGGGGCATTGAGGCGCTGTTACTTGCAAGAACTTAGTTACACAGGTACAGGCATGGTAGCGGTCGTTGACACATTATGAATACTACAAAACATCATACTGTTGTTACAGATATTGCACTTGGTCATTATATTACAACATATACAGAGGGTCATATGATAAGTATTCATGCTGATGTGAAGGGCCTTATGGGGCTAACTATTCTACCCAAAGCCGGGCAGTTATGATACTAATTCACAGAACCCTTAAATTCAGCTGTAAATTCTCTCAGATTGACCCCCAGGGCAGATATGTGTTACTCAAGGGTACCCTGCAGAATAAGTAGGTGGTTCTATTAAATATCTACGGTCCCAATATTGAGGACCCCAAGTTTTATCTACACCTAGCCTCCCTCCTGGATGGCTTCCCTCTGATACCAATCTTATGGGGAGGCGACTTCAATACAATGTTGGACGTTAACCTTGATAGACTCCAAACCTCGTCAACTTACCAAAGCAGCTTACTCCATACTAACATCCCTACCCCGACTTGCGATTGTAGATGCATGGTGACTCATCTACCCTGTTTCCCGTTCATACTCTTTCTATTCTTCAGTACACGACTCACACTCAAGAATCGACAGATGGCTAGTATCCGATATAATAATAAGGAGTGTGTCGCACTTAACTATTCTCCCTAGAACCCTATCCGACCACTCACCAGTGACTGACTCCCTTTTCTGGGGTCTGGATCGGGGCCAAATTAGGCAGTGGAAAATGAAACCTTACTCTCTCCTTGACACTGCATTCGGTTCCGAGCTGGAAACTGCCATTGTAGATTTCTTTGAAATCAATACCAGCTCGGTGTCATCGCAGGCCACCCTTTGGGAGTCATTTAAAGTCTACATCACGGGCATTGCACTATCCAAAGAAAATGGTATACTGAAAGAACTTCGGGGAGATATCGCGAAAAGTGAAGCTACACTTGCCACCCTTGGAACCCAATATGCACTACATCAAACCCCTGAAATCTTAACATCCCTGGGCACGGAATTTGACACGTTTCGCTCCCTAGCGGACCGTCAAGTGAAATTCCTCGACAACCCCGGCCTCGCTAGAAAATACGGTGAGGGCGAACGACCAGGTCGCATTCTGGCCAGGCTTATCCGCTGTGAGTTCGGTTCCCCAAACATCCCGGCAGTGGAAAGACCCAATGGCACCTTGACCACACTACCGCAAGACATCAACTTTGAGTTCCTGGCCTTCTACGAATCCCTCTATGCAAGCACTGAGAGTGTTCTGGCAGCGGAGATCGAATCCTATTTACACAACTTCCCCCTCTCGATCCTCTCCCCTGAAACCATTAGCTCTCTCGAAAGTCCTTTTACCCCTGAGGAGTTTTCAGAAGCCATAGACTCACTATTGTCAGGCAAATCCCCGGGCTCAGATGGCCTCCCAATCAAATTTTACAAACACTTTATCTCTCCTACTCCCTCATCTGATGGAAGTGGGCAAGCCCCCCTCTCTCTGTGAGGCCATAATAACGGTCTTACTTAAACCCGACAAACCCCCCCCACCCAATGCGGCTCATACCGCCCCCTCTCACTCATTAATTGTGACGTCAAAATCTATGTCAAACTGTTAGCCCTGCACCTAGCCCCCTAGATGCTGCACATTATCCACCCGGACCAAGCAGGTTTTATCCCTAGACGCTCCACCTCCCTGAACTTGAGACGCTCTTTAACATAATAAGTAGAATCAACCCAAATGTGCAAGCAGTAGCTGCCACGCTTGATATGCAAAAAGCATTTGACTCCGTGTCGTGGACGTACCTATGGCGGGTCCTCGAAAAGTGCAAATTTGGTCCAACCTTCCTATCCTGGGTTAGGCTGTTATACTCCTATCCAGTAGCCAGGGTCCGCACTGAAGACAGATGTTCTCCCCTATTTCGTATCGCTAGAGGAACAAGACAAGGTTGCCCCTTCTCTCCTTTAATCTTCGCCAAGGCGATGGAAACGTTTGCGGACATGATGCGTCAAGCACACAGAGGCCTGTGAACTGCCGGCCAGTCGGACATCCTTTCTCTATATACTGATGATGCCCTGCTATTCATCCGTTCCCCTTCCACCAATCTGGCTCTGATACTGGAAGATGTAGTCCACTTCGGACGCATCTCTGGACTCAAAGTAAACTGCTCCAAATCCACCCTCTTCCCGCTAACTGACTGTACACGTCCCCCTCCTAACACCATGGGGTTCACATGGGCCCAATCAAAATTCATTTATCTGGGTATAGAGGTGGCTCACCAGACTGAGCTGGTGTTCAAAGAGAATTATCAGAAATATCTCACGAACCTTGCGGTAAAGTGATCTGGCTGGGCGAGACTCCTTATCTCCCTTGCGGGTAGGATAGGGGTGCTAAAGATGGTGGTGCTACCCCAACTCCTATATAGGTTTACTAACGTCCCCCAGTGGCCAGGTGAGGGCTTTTTCCAGTCATTAACTCGCACCGTCAACACCTTCTTGTGACATTCAGGCGCGGTTTCGGCTTAAGCTTGGGATGCTGACCACCCCTATGGAGTGCAGTGTTCGGTGCCCCTGATTTTCTTAGATACTGGCTGGTGGTGCAGGCCGAATTTGCCTCGCATTGGTTCAACACATTGGATCCCCCCCCTACACATCAGACTCGAGAGATTAGCGGTTAGCGATCAAGATATCCGATCTTTGGTTCTCACTCCAATGCCAGTAGCCCTAGACTCACTTGATCCTGTAGTGTGCACACCCCTTGCCCTATCTAAAACCTGGAAACTACTAACCACGACCCACCCTTTCCATGGTGACCTATCACTGTGGAACTTCCTCCCGGACGTCCCGCATGTAAGACCACTTACTGCACAGTGGTGGGCCGAAGCGGGTTACAAACAGATCCGGGACGTCTTTGAGCAGGGAAACTTTATTGAATGGCCGGATCTCCCACTATCCCTGAGACGGAAGCCATCCGTATGGCTCCAATATCGGTCTCTGCGGAAAACTCTTAAATTCAAATACCCCAGTTTTCCATCGATACCACCTGACGACTCTGTGGTCGCGGATCTATCCGCCTCTAATTAATCTCTCGAGGGGTAAGGTGTCTAGACTATACTCCCTGGTACAGACCAGATCTACCCCAGCATTCACTAAACTAAAACGTGCATGGGAGGAGGACCTGGAGGTGGAAATGGCCGACGAGCGCTGGGCCCATATGTGTGCATGCACTCACAATATATGGCTCAATTCCCGTTTCAAGTTGATTGAGTTTAAAGTATTGCATAAATATAATTATACCCCGCACAGACTGCACCATATGTCAAACGACTACTCCCCTAGATGCCCCACATGTGGCTGTGACGGTGCTGGTTACATCCATATGATTTGGTACTGTCCTCGCCTCACACAGTATTGGAAAGAAATATGCTCCACCATGTCAACTATTCTTGACCAGAACATCACTTCGTCTCCAACACGGTGTCTCTTCCATGACTTCCCCAGTACGCTGTATCCTATTGTTTTGGCTTCGGCCTGCACCACCCACTCACGCGCAGTGGCTCGGGGCGGTCACATGGACCTCAGATACCGAAGAGTCCTGGGCTAATCAGCAGCCATCTCATTCGAAGTCCAGAGATATCTGGTCAAAGTTTCGGTCCTACATGGCCCCCTCATGCACTGATTCAGATATGGAATCTCCTTCCCCCTCTCACTCCCCCCACTGACCAGCTCCTGAAGTACCGGCTCCCTGTCCTCGTCCCGATATTGTGTATAATCCTCAGGGTTACTGTCATGACGTATGTTGATAAACTGTACCTGTACTGTAGGCAATGTGTATTACCTTGAGTTGCTGTGTGTGCTGCTAGCTTCTCTTGTGTTGTCAAGCTAAATTAATAAAAGCAATAAAACAAGTTCCCACAATTAACATTCTGTTGCTGACTATCTTGTGAAGGTGTCTATTGATTTTGTGCAAACTGACTTCTACAAGGACCCATTATCCGAGGACGGCCTCTGGATCGTCTATCCATGGCACCATATGTGTTGTTTGATCTTTGCTGTAGGATCAAACATTGTGCTCGCCAATGACCCTCCTGGCTACAATATGCAAATTTGTTCATGTGGCTCCTCTAGCTATTTGGTGCAACAATACTCGAGTCTTCAAGTCTCCCGTCTTCTTTTCCACCTTCTCCTTCTCTGTATTAACCCTATTCTCATAGTACTGAGCCATATGTAACTCTTCAGATTGTGATTTCGCTTGCCAAACACTCTCAGAAGTCTTGATCTGTGATTGGATTTCAGGTAATAAACCCCGCACAAACTTCTCTACAAATAACCTTTTGTCCTGGCTCAGTACTTAAATCTTGACCACTAAAATCTGAAAATACCTTCTCAAATCTGTTAAAATATTCTGTTGCACCCTCTGATTTAAATTGTATGCAATTTAATTGTAAGCTTATCCCATATGATTCTTTTTTCAGGAACCAGAGTTTTCAATTTAGTCACTATTCTGTCTGGCAACACCAGTATCATCTGTGGCGTTTTTTCAATGGGATTTCTTTCCCCATCTATTCGTATTAAGGGATCCCATGTATCACCCATCCCTGCCTGACCATCTACAGTTCTAATCTGCTTCCACAAATCAGCAAGAAGGATCACAGGAAACAACAAATCTATATCACTCAGCGTGAAAACTGACGAATGCAAGACAGATTCAATTTCATTTATCAAGTCCTGTTGGATTCTTCCTAATATCTGGAATTGATTGCCTAATGGTATTCACTTCCTGTCTAGAAAATGGGACATGAACAAATGTGCTTCAATAGTAGTAGCAGGTGTTCCTGCTACGTCATCAACTTGAATCTCTACTTTCGGAACAAATTTTGGGGGAACCTCCCTCATCGGCAATTGAAAAGTAGGCAAATCTGAATGTCTATTAAGCAACAAGGCTAAATCAAGTGACAAAGTAGTAAAAGGTGTATTGGGCAAAAATGCTCTCTTATAAATGACCATCAAACCTGCGGGACAACAAACCTTTCTCTTAATAAATTCATCTTGTAGATACTCTAACATCACCTGTAACACTTTCCTTTGCATTGCCGGAGCATACTGACTAAACGTGTCATGCACTTCTATAGGAGAAATTGAAACATCCAAAATCAATCTAAGAGCATCTCTTGTGCAAATGCGCATTTCTTCACTCATTGATTTCAATGTAGGAAGAAATCGCTTCTGCACATATGAAGCTTGCCGTTCATTCCCATCCATCTCAACTTTCTGTAACTGATCTAGCTCCCTTTTAAACTCAAATACCTTCTCTACATGCTCATATACTTTCTCCGCAGTGTCCCCTGAGCGGGAGAGGACATTCAAATCCTTCAACCCCTGTGGGACATTCATAACCGTCAAATCACTCCATATATCAACTAAATGCACTCCCATCCGTTCTGTCAAAATAGTCTGTTCAGGAATACCCCCTTGGACAGAAATTGCAACTAAAAACAACCGATTCATCGCCCTCTTCTATGTACTTTTTAGCCCATGTATATAACTCTCTTTGTCTGTCTTTAGATACTGTATCACGAGTCACTATTCTTGAATCGGTTCCCGCCTCTTCAACCACTAGAGGTGGAGCAGAACCACCTAGTAAATAATAAATAGGTAGCAGAGGTGATACCGCTGGCGGTGCAGATGGAATTATGGGGACAGCAACTGTCGGCAAGGGTAGAGGTGCAGGAGGGAGAACAACAACAGGAAGAGGAACAACAACAGGAGGAGGAGGAACTACAACGAAAGGAGGCACAACAAAGGGAGGAGGCACATAAGGAGGCGGTGCAGTTGAAACAGTTCTACGTTCATTTAACAATTTATTAAGTAACTCATCTGATGTATGAAAATCCAGAGAGGGATATATATTTTGCACATCAAGTTGAAAAGCCCTGTCCATACTTCTAATTGATTCTGATTGTTTCTGCTGATCATGCAATAATGCTTTCTCAGCATTCGTCATGTGTCTACGTGCATGCTTTTCTTTACTTCTAAGTTGCTGCATAGGTTCCTTTCTCCAATCTTTATCTGCATCAAATGCTGCAGGCCTAGCCCTTTTTCTCAACAATACAGATTCTACCTGCTCTAGGCAGGCAATCTCAAAACTACCATAGACTGGCCACTGAAGTTCGGAAACATTTCTGGTCTGTCTGTGCCAAATTTCATTAAATACGATAGTTCCTAGGCCATACTTACAGTACATTAAAAAAGCCGGTGACCCATTGGGTGGTGCCGGTTGGCCTTTTTCCAAAGATTGTCTATCTCTGCGGAATAATACCCTGAAACAGGATGACAATTTCCCAGGCATATCAGATCAATGTTGTTACCTGGCATTGTTTGTATTTGTAAACAAAAATCTGCAATCAATATCAGGATTCTTAGGAATCGGGGTACGACTGACCTGATTTCAAACTAAGGGGTCCGATCGAATTACAAGTCATTGTGGCTGGCATTTTCACAAAACAGGCCTCGATAAGGGGACCCTCATCGTGATATCTCGCTAAAGGCTGCTCACCGTCCAGGGATCGGGTGGTGCAGTACTGCGGAGGAATCGCATCTGACTTTTCAGGGTCCCCTTCACTCTCCGATCCCGGTCCGGCAGCTTCGTCCTTGTCTTAGCGATGTGACATCAATCCTGAGAGTCCCTATTCAGGCGCCATCTGAAAGATTAAAGAAATATCGAAGCTTAATACCACTTAATAGGAATACGCCAGGCACGTGTACAATGGTACAGCTACACTTTTATTTTTCAGAACATCTGTCAGGTCTCTCAACAGTGGTAGCGGACACCGTGAGATGAGAGAGTGCTGGACATTACAAAGCATGCATATTTATAAATTTTTCTCACAATCCCGGACACATCATCCAGCCCATCTTCGTGTTATCCATTCACTAGGGTTTGTGGCCAGTTTACATAACTAATACATATGTCAGGTTTTTACTCTGTAAATTGTGCTTACTATGTATTGTATATATAATGCCTTTCCTGCTCTCACGCATCTTTTCCTCACTGTAACCTATGAATACTTTTCTGTACGATTCTATGAAACCTTCACTCTGTAACTGTTTATCCTGTACTAATGTTGTACCAAGATATGCGCCTGGATGCCCTTGGGCCTGGTACGCTATACAAATAAAATAAATACAAATACAAATACAGATTCAAACAACTATACATTGTTCAATGTTTTCGTCAAACACTAGACATATTTTTCTGCACATAAAACACAATGGTAACAGTCCTTTTTTCATTTACTCATTTTTGTCTACTGTTTGTGCTTAAGTTTAAAGTCAGCTTAGTTTCAAGGAGCAAACACACAGATTGATACAGATGGATTCTAGATTACTGTTTAAATACGGCTCTTGTTTAACGCCAAGGTTTCTTAGTGCCGGACAATCAATTCCACCTTAGCAGCTTCAACATGCTTATCTACGTTGACATAGTACAAAGTTCATTTTGCTCTGCTAGAGCCAAAAACACAGTTTGTAGCATGCGGCAGAAAGCAGGGGTTAATCAAAATGGCGGATAACTTTAAGATGCGGTGTAGACAACTTATTGCAAGTTCATTTAAAAGCGATTTACAGTACGATGCGAATGCATTTAGACCAATGTTCATTATCAGGCGGTATTATGCGAAATATGATTTTACAGGGCTAGGTGACCCTCCAGGGGTATGACTGAGGCAAAAACGCACACTATTTTTAAATATTTCATTCATGAACAAATCGTATTTTGGATGGCCGGTGACAAAAAAAAGGCCAGAAAAAAGGCAGTTATGAAGACAGCTGCGGACACAGCTGTGCCTACTTACATCAGGAATACAGATGGTAATGCCTTCTCTCAAATAATGAGATAGATTGAACAACATGTATAATCTTTAAAATATAAAAAAAATCCATTCAATTGTGATGCTGAGGCCCTTATTAACATAATCTAGTCTAAATATCTATGTTTGTTCTAACTGCCTAAGTAACTGGTCTCTGTCCCCACCTTGTGTTGGACATTTCACTGTTTGGACAATAAACTACAGTACGTCAGTGTGTTTGTGTTATTTTAACTGGAAGTGTGCCACTATGGGTTTGTCCGCTATCTTTTTTTTATGCATGAGTGGAGTTCACAGATATGTTGTGGGAGTTCTCATTTTGTTATGCCTATACAGATCAGGCTGCATGGACATTTAATCTGTACATGGCCCATTTTGTTAGATAATTGGTAAAGGAGTTCAGTTTCCATGTAAAGCCATATAGGTCTACTTCCTTCATGTCTTTGGTGAGTTGGCAGACAGAACATCTGTCACATCTAAAGTGGCTGATTACTGGAGGTAAGGACCACAAGGTAGACTGAACCAATTGTTTAGTTTGGGGTTCCTTATAAGTGTGCACTAGTTTATCTTTCAAATTTTGGGTACGTTTGAAGGTAAACCGTAGTTTTTCAAGATTAAACTCTTCAGTACGTAACATATTCCAATTTTGGAGAATAGTTATTCTCAAATGGTGACTGATTGGGGAGAAGGATGTTACACATTTAATTTTGTCTGACTTTTGTTTCTCTTGTCTATTGAGGCAAACTGTCCTGTCTATGTTGGGTGCCGTCTTGTGGGCTCTTCGAATAACCAAAGGCGGGTACCCACGCTGTTCAAGTCTAGTACACCAGTGTTTGCTATTAGTGTTGAAATACATTGCATGCATGGAACTACAATTGTGCCAAATTCAAAGAAATTGTCCAAAAAAGTAGGTTTTCTTTCAGACTCAGTGGGTGAAAACTCCTGTAGGCTAAAGCAGTGTTCTTATCGGGTTCTTTTTAAAAAGGTCTGTGTCTACCTTTTTGTTACCAGTTCTGTAGATTTCAAGATCTAAAAAAGGTATCTTGTTGAGGTTAGAAAACATGGTGAAGTTAATGAACTTATCCTGATTATTTAACCCCTCTATAAATGGTTTCAGACTGTCACGGCCACCGTTCCATATCATGAACATGTCATCAATATAACGATACCAACATGTCATGTACATCTTGAATGGATTGTTTTTGTTAAAGATTGTTCTTTGCTCCAGGTGCTCCAGGCCAAGATTGGCTAGATCTGGAGCAAAAGTGGCTCCCATACTCATGCTATGGCATTGTTCATAATACGTGCCCTCGATCATGAAGACACTTTCTGTGAGTACCAGTCGAATACATTCAAGAATTATTATTATACCAATCCAATGACTGCCAATCACCATGCTAATCTCTATGGCTGTCTCTGCCCACTGCCTGCCTCTCCCTGCTCAGAACACATCTTGCTTAGATCATTGTGAGCCAGCTCTGCCAATCAGTAACTGTATTCTCACTTTGTACTATATAACAATTGCCAGTGTTATTTCTAAGCAGTCTTCTGAGAATGAATTACTTCATTGCTGCTGTAAATGCATCAATCACTGGTTTAACTGATATGTATCAAACAAGTGTACTTTCAATCACTTTATTTATAAGCAGTTTGTATTTTCTCACATCTGTTACTTGCACAGATAGATGTTATTTTAAAAACGAGCATTAGCACCGCCAACAACTTTGGCTTATCTATATGTATTAGACGTGCATTTGACAAGCACTGCAATCATATTCCAAGCGACTCATACCAGGTTTCTGCTGTTGCCATCTTATGTTCAGGTAGTACCAGTATGGCAGTGACAGGTAAATGCCTATGTCATGCCTACACATAAGGGAAAACTGTTGGCTTTGCCAATGCTTCTTTTTATGAAGCCGTTGCACACAATATATGCAAGTAAATACAGCACGTTCATGATGTTTGTGCCTAACATGTCCATGGAGGCTGCCCCAATATATGACAGAATTACCATATAAAAACATAATCCTGTTGGCTTTACCAATACCAAATGCAACGACACAGTAAGAACATATGTCTAGACTGGAACCACCAATGTGGACTAGTACCAAACAGGAAGACTGATTATGACACCTTTACCTTAGATGCCCAGTACGAACTTCATACAACAGTAAATAACTATGCTCAGACTGGATGGAACAATGTGGGCTTGTACCATGTAGGAACATTCACCATGCTGCCATCCCCTTGATGTCCAGTAAAATGTGCCAGGCCACAATAAATAAACGTGTCCAGACTGGACCCACCAAAGTCAGCCAATCCCAAATATGAAAACTCATCATGCGGCCTTAACCCTTGACACCCAGTAAATATTGCCACGCCACTGTGGAGATTTGTCCAGACTGGACCAACCAATGTGAGCCAGTACCACATGCTAAGACTGATTGCGAAGCCTTTACCCTTGACGCCCAGTCAAAGCTGCCACACAACAATAAAGAAATATGCCCAGACTGGACCGAACAATGTGGGCCAGTAACACATAGGAATACTTCTTATGCTACCTTCACCCTTGATACCCAGTAATAAAAGCCATGCCTCAGGAAAGAAGCATGTGCACACTGGACCAACCAATGTGGACCAGTACAAGTAAGAACACTTAATATGCTGCCTTCCCCTTTGTTGACCAGTAAAAATGCCCCGCTAAAGTGAATATTTTTCCAGACTGGACACACCACTCCGTGTTCAGTCAAAAACACACATCACCATTCATCATTTATACATCATTCACTCTAACATTCACACACATGCATCCTCATTCATCATTCATCACTTAAAAAAAGACAATTCTTTCTTCATTCACTAAGACTCAAACACATATATCGGTATTCATCAATTTGTCATTCTTTATGTACACATCATTCATTCTTCATTCACTCATCTTCAAACATGCATCAGTATTCATCACTCATCATGTATCCTACATTCATTCTTTATTCACTCATATTCAAACACAGCCATCAGCATCCATCATTCATCATTTATACAACAGTCATTCTTCATTCACTTTCTTATTCACACAAACACGCATAAGCATTCATAATTCACACATCATTCATTGTTCCTTCACTCACCTTCACACACGTGTATCAGCATTTATCATTCATCATTTACACAACATTCACTCTTCATTCACTCACATTTAAGCACACACAACATTCATCAGACATCCTTCATTCTTTGTTCACTCTCTCTCATACACACACACACACACACACACACAAACATCAGCATTGATATGACATTCATTTTTCATTCACTTGCGCACTCACATTCACCCTCTCACCCATACAGCATCCATACACACTAATATAAACATATGCACCCAAAAAACATACACTCTCTTATTCACGCACAGACTTACAGATACAAATCCTTGCATACACGCACACACAAATATGTATTGTTTTATTTTCCTACCTGCAGCCCCGCCCCCGGATATTGGCCCTCTCTGCCTGGTGCAACCTTGGCAATATTGGTCTATACTGGTAGGCCAGCCTGGATATATTTTTTACTGTGCCACAGTAAAAATATATATCAAGTCTGGCCAACCAACGTAGGCCAGTCTTGTCAGATAAAAACAAAATGGGCATCAAGAGTAAAGCAACCATGTTTCATGTTTGCTTTACACTTGATGGCCAAACAAAACATGCAGCAATGTCATGTTCTGGCAGGGTGAGGAAGGGTACCAGGACATGACATTGCAGTCTCACTGGCCCCTTACACTCCACCCTTCCCAGTGCAGACACGCATGCATTCATACCTATTCATTCATCCATTTCTCTTGTTCAAACATATATGTATTCAATGAAAAAACGTTGTTAAAGGGACGTTATGGTTAAGTTGCGCTACTAAAAACCTATGAAATTCAGTGAAAAAACTTTGTTAAAGGGACGTTATGGTTAAGTTGCGCTACTAGAAACCTATGAAATTCAGTGAAAAAACGTTGTTAAAGGGACGTTATGGTTCCATGTAAAACCGAAAAACCCTTGAAATTCACCAGTTATGCTAAGCGAAGCAACCATAACTCGCGCCACCACCGTGCACTGTTAAGACTAACACCCCCGACATCAAAGATGACATCACAAATGTCATTGGTGACATCACTGATGACATCACATGTCTCGCTCACTCTTTTTTCTTTTGCTGACATATCTAGGCCACATGGTTTTCTTCAGTAACAGTCAGAAACTAAACATTTTATTTTATTTGTAGACATATCCCTCAAGTAGGTTCTTACAGTAATTCCCTTGGAGTCCAGTCACATCATATGAAACATATACATAGGGGAATACACCCGCTTGAAAGACAGCAATCCTTTTTGTGCATAAAGATAATCAATAGACATATCAGCACTTTCTGATAGTTCTGTTGTTTTTTATGGCTGTACTTTTCCTGTATATGGTCATATTTGTATACATTGTACTCTCACTACTTTCCTTAGGGTCCAATCACATCAAGTGATACATATATATAGGGTACATAGCAGCTTCGAAACAGAGCAATCATTTATTTGCATGAAAATAATCTGTTATGAATTGTTTCTGCTACTACTTGTGCTTTTTTGCTAACTTCACTTTCCCTGTATATACCCATATCGGTATGTGTTCTTGTCTCTTTGTGTTTTGTCTATAGTAATGCAATTATGTAATAGATGGGTTTTATTACCTACTTATTACATATTTCACAGTACACAAAAATCTATTAAGAAAACAATTATCATTTCATTATGCAACATATTAACATTACGAATATGATACCTTCATTCTCTGCATCAGTAGCTTAGTATACTAGGTAGAACCCCATAATAGAATGCTATTTATATCAATGCATCGTTCAATGCACTAATTAGGTTATGATATTTATTGCAATGATCCTTGACACTTTTTTCTCAACATTATAATAAGAATCCCTTGTACAAATATTTCATGAAAAGTAAATACACATGTGATGCCATGTGATGTCATCAGTGATGTCATCAATGACATTTGTGATGTCATCTTTGATGTCGTGGGTGTTAGTCTTAGCAGTGCACGGTGGTGGCGCGAGTTATGTTTGCTTCGCTTACCATAACTGGCGAATTTCAAGGGTTTTTCGGTTTTACTTACAAAGTTTTTTCACTGAATTTCATAGGTTTTTAGTAGCACAAGTTAACCATGACGTCCCTTTAACAACATTTTTTCACTGAATTTCATAGGTTTTTAGTAGCGCAACTTAATCATAACGTCCCTGTAACACATTTTTTTTTTACTGAATTTCATAGGTTTTTATTAGTGCAACGTCACCATAACATCCTTTTCAATAGATGAAGACCACTAGCATCTTAGGTCCTCAAAGTGGGAACCCCGCGTGGTAAAAAAAAAATGCTCTTCCCAAACCGGGACGCCTGCGGCGTCCCGGTGTAGAAAGGAAAATCTTTTACCAAGATGGCCACCATGGAAAGAGAAGGTGGGGTGTATAAAGAGAACACAACTGGGCATCAGCGGGAGATGGGGGGAAAAGGAGGGAGACACGGGGCATGAGCGGGGGTGGGGGGAACAGGGGAGACAAGGGGCATGAGCAGGGGGTGGGGGAACAGTAGGGAGACATGGGGCATAAGCAGGGGGTGGGGTTAACAGGAGACAGACACGGGGCATGAGCGGGGGATAGGGGGCAACAGCAGGGAGACACGGGGCATGACCGGGGGGCGGGGGGAAAACGAGGGAGACACGGGGCATGACCGGGGGGTAACAGGAGAGAGACACGGGGCATGAGAGGGGGGTCGGGGTAACAGGAGAGAGACACAGGGCATGAGAGGGGGGTGGGGGCAACAGCAGGGAGACACAGAGCTTGAGCAGGGGTGGGGGCAACAGGAGAGAGACACAGGGCATGAGAGGGGGGTGGGGGAACAGTAGGGAGACATGGGGCATAAGCAGGGGGCGGGGGGTAACAGGAGACAGACACGTGGCATGAGCGGGGGGTAGGGGGCAACAGGAGAGAGACACAGAGCATGAGCGGGGGCAACAGCAGGGAGACACAGGGCATGAGGAGGGGGTGGGGGCAACAGCAGGGAGACACGGGGCATGACCGGGGTGGGGGTTAACAGGAGAGAGACCCGGGGCATGAGCAGGGGGTGGGGGGCAACAGGAGGGAGACACGGGGCATGAGAAGGGTGTGGGGGGTAACAGGAGAGAGACACGGGGCATGAGCGGGTGGTGGGGGCAACATCAGGGAGACACGGGGCACGAGTGGGGGGGAACAGGGGAGACATGAGGCATGAGCGGGGGGTGGGGGGCAACATCAGGGAGACACAGGACATGAGCGGGAGGTGGGGGTAACAGGAGAGAGACACGGTGGATGAGTGGGGAGTTTGGGGCAACAGCAGGGAGACACGGGGCATGACTGGGGGGTGGGGGGCAACAGGAGAGAGACACGGAGCATGAGCGGGGGCAACAGCAGGGAGACACGGGGCATGACCAGGGGTGGGGGGCAACTTCAGGGAGACACAGGGCATGAGCGGGGGGTCGGGGGAAAAGGGGAGACATGAGGCATGAGCGGGGGGGTGGGGGGAACAGGAGAGAGACACAGGGCATGAGAGGGAGGCAACAGCAGGGAGACAAGGGGCATGACCGGGGGGTGGGGGGTAACAGGAGAGAGACGCAGGGCATGAGCGGGGGGTGGGGGGCATCAGCAGGGAGACACGGGGCATGACCGGGGGGTGGGGGGCAACAGGAGAGAGACACGGGGCATGAGAGGGGGATGGGGGGTAACAGGAGAGAGAGACACAGGGCATGAGCGGGGATGGGGGGCAACAGCAGGGAGACACGGTGCATGAACGGGGGGTGGGGGGTAACAGGAGAGAGACACGGGGCATGAGCGGGGGTGGGGGGACACAGCAGGGAGAGAGACACGGGGCATGACCGGGGGCGGGGGGGCAACAGGAGAGAGACACGGGGCATGAGAGGGGGGTGAGGAGTAACAGGAGAGAGACACGGGGCATGAGAGGGAGGTGGGGGGCAACAGCAGGGAGACACAGGGCATGATCAGGGGTGGGGACAACAGCAGGGAGACACGGGGCATGACTGGGGGGTGGGGGGAACACGAGGGAGACACGGAGCATGAGAGGGGGGTGGGGGGTAACAGGAGAGAGACACGGGGCATGTGCAGGGGGTGGGGGCAACAGCAGGGAGACACGGGGCATGAGAGGGGGTGGGGACAACAGCAGGGAGACACGGGGCATGACTGGGGGGTGGGGGGAAACAGCAGGGATACACGGGTCATGAGCGGGGGGTGGGGGTAACAAGGGAGAGTCACAGGGCATGAGCAGGGGGTGGGGGGCAACAGCAGGGAGACACGGGGGCATGACCGGGGGGTGGGGGGCAACAGCAGGGAGACACGGGGCATGACCGGGGGTGGGGGTTAACAGGAGAGAGACCCAGGGCATGAGCGGGGGGTGGGGGGCAACATGAGGGAGACACGGGGCATGAGAAGGGTGTGGGGGTAACAGGAGAGAGAGATGGGGCATGAGCGTGGGGTGGGGGGCAACATCAGGGAGACACGGGGCACGAGTGGGGGGGAACAGGGGAGACATGAGGCATGAGCGGGTGGTGGGGATCAACAGCAGGGAGACATAGGACATGAGCGGGGGGTGGGGGGTAACAGGAGAGAGACACGGTGCATGAGCGGGGGGTGGGGGGCAACAGCAGGGAGACACGGGGCATGACCAGGGGGTGGGGGGGCAACAGGAAAGAGACACGGAGCATGAGCGAGGGCAACAGCAGGGAGACACGGGGCATGACCGGGGGGTGGGGGGCAACAGCAGGGAGACACGGGGTATGACCGGGGTGGAGGTTAACAGGAGAGAGACATGGGGCATGAGCGGGGGGTGGGGGGCAACAGGAGGGAGACACGTGGCATGAGAAGGGGGTGGGGGGTAACAGGAAAGAGACTCGGGCATGAGTGGGGGGTGCGGGAACAGGGGAGAGACACGGGGCATGAGAGGGGTTGGGGGGTAACAGGAGAGAGACACACAGGGCATGAGCGGGGGGGGCAACAGCAGGGAGACACGGTGCATGAACGGGGGTGGAGGGGTAACAGGAGAGAGACACGGGCATGAGCGGGGGTGGGGGGCACAGCAGGGAGAGAGACATGGGGCATGGCCGGGGGCGGGGGGGCAACAGGAGAGAGACACGGGGCATGAGAGCGGGGTGGGGGGTAACAGGAGAGAGACACGGGGCATGAGAGGGGGGTGGGGGGCAACTGCAGGGAGACACGGGGCTTGATCACGGGTGGGAGGAACACGAGGGAGACACGGGGCATGTGCGGGGGGTGGGGGGCAACATCAGGGAGACACGGGGCATGAGAGGGGGTGGGGGCAACAGCAGGGAGACACGGGGCATGACCAGGGGGTGGGGGAAAACAGCAGGGAGACACGGGGCATGAGCGGGGGATGGGGGGTAACAAGGGAGAGTCACAGGGCATGAGCAGGGGGTGGGGGGCAACAGCAGGGAGACACGGGGCATGGCCGGGAGTGTGGGTTAACAGGAGAGAGACCCGGGGCATGAGCGGGGGGTGGAGGGCAACAGCAGGGAGACACGGGGCATGAGAGGGGGTGGGGGCAACAGCAGGGAGACACGGGGCATGACCAGGGGTGGGGGAAAACAGCAGGGAGACACGGGGCATGAGCGAGGGTTGGGGGCAACAACGGAGAGTCATGAGCAGGGGGTGGGGTTGCAACAGCAGGGAGACATGAGGCATGAGCGGAGGGTGGGGGGCAACAGCAGGGAGACACAGGACATGAGCGGGGGGTGGGGGGTAACAGGAGAGAGACACGGTGCATGAGCAGGGGGTGGGGGGCAACAGCAGGGAGACACGGGGCATGACCAGGGGGTGGGGGGCAACAGGAGAGAGACACGGAGCATGAGCGAGGGCAACAGCAGGGAGACACGGGGCATGACCGGGGGGTGGGGGGCAACGGCAGGGAGACACGGGGTATGACCGGGGGTGGATGTTAACAGGAGAGAGACATGGGGCATGAGCGGGGGGTGGGGGGCAACAGGAGGGAGACACGGGGCATGAGAAGGGGGTGGGGGTAACAGGAAAGAGACACGGGCATGAGCGGGGGATGGGGGGCAACATCAGGGAGACACAGGGCATGAGTGAGGGGTGGGGGGAACAGGGGAGAGACACGGGGCATGAGAGGGGAGTGGGGGGTAACAGGAGAGAGACACACAGGGCATGAGCGGGGGGGCAACAGCAGGGAGACACGGTGCATGAACGGGGGTGGGGGGTAACAGGAGAGAGACACGGGCATGAGCGGGGTGGGGGGACACAGCAGGGAGAGAGACATGGGGCATGACCGGGGGCGGGGGGGCAAAAGGAGAGAGACACGGGGCATGAGAGGGGGGTGGGGGGTAACAGGAGAGAGACACGGGGCATGAGAGGGGAGTGGGGGGCAACAGCAGGGAGACACGGGGCATGATCAGGGGTGGGAGGAACACGAGGGAGACACGGGGCATGTGCAGGGGTGGGGGTCAACAGCAGGGAGACACGGGGCATGAGAGGGGGTGGGGGCAACAGCAGGGAGACACGGGGCATGACCGGGGGGTGGGGGAAAACAGCAGGGAGACACTGGGCATGAGCGGGGGGTGGGGGGTAACAAGGGAGAGTCACAGGGCATGAGCAGGGGGTGGGGGGCAACAGCAGGGAGACACGGGGGCATGACCGGGGGGAGGGGGCAACGGCAGGGAGACACGGGGTATGACCGGGGGTGGATGTTAACAGGAGAGAGACATGGGGCATGAGCGGGGGGTGGGGGGCAACAGGAGGGAGACACGGGGCATGAGAAGGGGGTGGGGGTAACAGGAAAGAGACACGGGCATGAGCGGGGGATGGGGGGCAACATCAGGGAGACACAGGGCATGAGTGAGGGGTGGGGGGAACAGGGGAGAGACACGGGGCATGAGAGGGGAGTGGGGGGTAACAGGAGAGAGACACACAGGGCATGAGCGGGGGGCAACAGCAGGGAGACACGGTGCATGAACGGGGGTGGGGGGTAACAGGAGAGAGACATGGGCATGAGCGGGGTGGGGGGACACAGCAGGGAGAGAGACATGGGGCATGACCGGGGGCGGGGGGGCAAAAGGAGAGAGACACGGGGCATGAGAGGGGGGTGGGGGGTAACAGGAGAGAGACACGGGGCATGAGAGGGGAGTGGGGGGCAACAGCAGGGAGACACGGGGCATGATCAGGGGTGGGAGGAACACGAGGGAGACACGGGGCATGTGCAGGGGTGGGGGTCAACAGCAGGGAGACACGGGGCATGAGAGGGGGTGGGGGCAACAGCAGGGAGACACGGGGCATGACCGGGGGGTGGGGGAAAACAGCAGGGAGACACTGGGCATGAGCGGGGGGTGGGGGGTAACAAGGGAGAGTCACAGGGCATGAGCAGGGGGTGGGGGGCAACAGCAGGGAGACACGGGGGCATGACCGGGGGGAGGGGGCAACAGCAGGGAGACACGGGGCATGACCGGGGGTGGGGGTTAACAGGAGAGAGACCCGGGGCATGAGCGGGGGGTGGGGGGCAACAGCAGGGAGACACGGGGCATGAGAGGGGGTGGGGGCAACAGCAGGGAGACACGGGGCATGACCGGGGTGGGGGAAAACAGCAGGGAAACACGGGGCATGAGCGGGGGGTGGGGGCAACAAGGGGGAGTCACAGGGCATGAGCAGGGGGTGGGGGGCAACAGCAGGGAGACATGAGGCATGAGCGGAGGGTGGGGGGCAACAGCAGGGATACACAGGACATGAGCGGGGGGTGGGGGGTAACAGGAGAGAGACACGGTGCATGAGCGGGGGGTGGGAGGCAACAGCAGGGAGACACGGGACATGACCGGGGGGTGGGGGGCAACAGCAGGGAGACACGGGGCATGACCGGGGTGGGGGTTAACAGGAGAGAGACATGGGGCATGAGCAGGGGTTGGGGGGCAACAGGAGGGAGACACGGGGCATGAGAAGGGGGTGGGGGGTAACAGGAAAGAGACACGGGCATGTGCGGGGGGCAACATCAGGGAGACACAGGGCATAAGCGGGGGGTGGGGGGGAACAGGGGAGACATGAGGCATGAGCTGGGGGTGGGGGGAACAGGAGAGAGAAATAGGGCATGAGCGGGGGTTGGGGTGGAACAGGAGAGAGACACGGGGCATGAGAGGGGGTGGGGGCAACAGCAGGGAGACACGGGGCATGACCGGGGGTGGGGGGGCAACAGCAGGGAGACACAGGGCATAAGCGGGGGGTGGGCGGTACCAAGGGAGAGACACGGGGCATGAGCGGGGGGTGGGGGGCAACAGCAGGGAGACATGGGGGCTTGACCGGGGGTTGGGGTTAACAGAAAAGAGACCCGGGGCATGAGCGGGGGGTGGGGGGCAACAGCAGGGAGACACGGGGCATGAGAGGGGGTGGGGGCAACAGCAGGGAGACACGGGGCATGACCGGGGGGTGGGGGAAAACAGCAGGGAAACACGGGGCATGAGCAGGGGGTGGGGGGCAACAAGGGAGAGTCACAGGGCATGAGCAGGGGGTGGGGGGCAACAGCAGGGAGACATGAGGCATGAGCGGAGGGTGGGGGGCATCATCAGGGAGACACAGGACATGAGCGGGGGGTGGGGGGTACCAGGAGAGAGACACGGTGCATGAGCGGGGGGTGGAGGGCAACAGCAGGGAGACACGGGGCATGACCGGGGGGTGGGGGGCAACAGCAGGGAGACACGGGGCATGACCGGGGGTGGGGGTTAACAGGAGAGAGACATGGGGCATGAGCGGGGGTGGGGGACAACAGGAGAGAGAAATAGGGCATGAGCGGGGGTTGGGGTGGAACAGGAGAGAGACACGGGGCATGAGCGGTTGGTGGGGGGCAACAGCAGGGAGAAACGGGGCATGACCGGGGGGTGGGGGCTAACAGGAGAGAGACACGGGGCATGAGAGGGGGTGGGGGGAACAGGAGAGAGACACGGCGCATGAGCGGGGGTGGGGGACAACAGGAGAGAGAAATATGGCATGAGCGGGGTTTGGGGTGGAACAGGAGAGAGACACGGGGCATGAGCGGTTGGTGGGGGGCAACAGCAGGGAGAAACGGGGCATGACCGGGGGGTGGGGGCTAACAGGAGAGAGACACGGGGCATGAGAGGGGGTGGGGGCAACAGCAGGGAGACACGGGGCTTGACCGGGGGTGGGGGCAACAGCAGGGAGACACGGCGCATGAGCGGTGGGGGAACAGGGGAGACACGAGGCATGAGCGGGGGTGGGGGGAACAGGAGAGAGACACAGGGCATGAGCAGGGGGTGGGGGGTAACAGCAGGGAGACACAGGGCATGACTGGGGGGTGGGGTAACAGGAGAGAGACACGGGGCATGAGCGGGGGGTGTGGGCCAACAGCAGGGAGACACGGGGCATGACCGGGGGTTGGGGGGCAACAGGAGAGAGACACAGGGCATGAGAGGGGGGTGGGGGTAACAGGAGAGAGGCACGGGGCATGAGCGGGGGATGGGGGCAACAGAAGGGAGACATGGGGCATGTCCGGGGGGTTGGGGTAACAGGCGAGAGACACGGGGCATGAGCGGGTTTGGGGGCAACATCAGGGAGACATGGGGCATGAGCAGCGGGTGGGGGGTGTTAGGCCGAAACCTGTGCAATTCCCTCTGGGACCACTGCAAAAAGTTAAAGTATACAGGAGTTAGCGGTAAACCCAATTGGTAGCAGTCTGTACCACCCGGATTTACCTGGTAGCTGTGGCTGAGCAGTCAGACTTCTCTCAAGACGAGTTAGGCAGTATTTGGAGTATACAAGATAGGGCAATTTACACAGTAGAACAAGCAGACACGGATCAGAGCTTGGGTCTAGAGATATATAATTATTTATTTAAAGACACATCTATGAAAAACACACTGGCACTAACATGGCAAACAACTTCAATCACGATTACTATAAGTATATATCAATCCCATAACAATATTTCGACAAGTCTAGGTTCAATGGCACCACTTATTTGCAGACAGAGGTGAATGCTTTAACCCAGATGGCACTCTAATATTTGTTTAGAAAGGGAGAGAAAAAGGCAGGGTATGAAACCAACTCGGTACCAACACTTTTACGAAGCAAATGCAAGGCAAGCAAGGCAGGGTCTACTGTAGATCACAAAGTTCAGAGGCCAGGCCCACTCGGAGAGAGGCAAGGCTGTATGTCCCAAAAGTATCACAGTGGAAATGCCCTTCAAGTCTTTGTAGCAAAATGTCACAGAAAGGTTGGACCAGTTTTAGAACAAAAGTTAAGAAAGTCTGGAGGCGACCCAGTGGAAAGGTAAGGATTTCAGACACCTCATGCTAACCGTCACAAGGGAACCCAGGCGGACACAGTACCTTGAAAGTGAAGAGACAGCTCCGGCGGGGGCAGTTGTTCCTGGTGGTGGATGCAAGTCGGGGCTTTGCCAGAAGATGAGAGGATCTCGTCGTCGAGGAAAAGTTGAAGATCGTTGCACCTCCAGGGAAGAGACCAGCCGCGGAGTGCTCCGTCACAAGGCACCACCTTTTGGTCGCGGTACAGTGGGTAGTGGCTATCCGGTGGCCGGGGTGCTCAGCACAGGCAATTCGACCACTAGACGTCCTGGAAGTGAAGAAAAAGCAAGGGACTGGTTGTTCCCACCAGTCAGGGGAAGAAGACTCTCCAGCAGGGAGATCTCCTCTGTCGTCGGGAAGTGGTGAGTCGGTTCAGCAGGGGTCCACCGGAGGTGTCGTCGTTGCAGGTCGGCTCAGCTTTACCCTCGTCGGATTCTTTAGGTCCTGTGGCGACTTCAGAAGTTCCAGTCCCAAAAGCCCTGCTTTTATGCAGAAAACCCCCATTCATTCAGCCTAGCTGTCAATCAAACATGCTAAGTGGTGAGCGGGGCAGCACACCAATTGGGCCAATCACACCAGAGTGCGACTTGAGTTGGCAAGGCAACTCAGTCCAGGGTGCCTAAATCCCCTCCCACACCCCCTGTGGTACCCAGACAGAATGGCACCACTCTGTAGGGCTTCTGTGCAGAAGCCCGCCAAAAGTGGAACAAAGGGCTCAACCTTTGGTTTGGAGTTACAGAGGCAAACACAAACGCCATTTTAAAAACCGTGTTCTGGTAGAAAATACCAACCAGTGAATTTATTTAAGATAAATAAACCGGCGGTATGTTAGAGACTAATGTGAACAAGTATTAGTCTCGAACAATGGGAAGAATCCCATAGGAATATATTCGGGGTCGAATATAAAAAGTAGTATCCACTGCCACCAGCCAAAACTCGACGAGGGGGGACGGGACAGTGCCCCCTCGAACAACAGACCCAGGGGTAATCGAATTACCCCTACCAGTACGTCCATAATAGGATGGTTTGTACTAGTTCTGTTAGTAGATTTAGGTCCAGTAAAGCCAATGGTGACTTTACATGTCCTGGGAGACAGTAGTCAGTCCCAGGTTATGGAGTCTATGGTGGGGGGTCACCTAGGACGCCCCAGTGTTACGGCACGGAGGGTGCGGTGTAACACACATAACAAAACACATGAGGCCCTATGGAGTAAAAGACCCCATAGCCCATAGAACACATTAACATTCAAAGAAATACCACAAATCATGTCCAAGAGTGGGAGAAAAAGAGTCTCACTCTTGGCAGGATGAAAAAACAAACTCCAGAAATCCAGCAAAGCTGCTGGGAGACTCACTAGGTTAGGAAATTCAGCCTAAACAGAGAATTCTCCCTAACAGGGGGCAACAGGAGAGAGACACAGGGCATGAGCGTGGGGTGGGGGGAAGAGGAGAGAGACACGGGGCATGAGTGGGGGGTGGGAGGCAACAGCAGGGAGACACGGGGCATGATTTGGGGGGTGGGGCACAACAGGAGAGAGACACGGGGCATGAGAGGGGGGTTGGGGTTAACTGGAGAGACACGGGGCATGAGCAGGAGGTGGGGGGCAACAGCACGGAGACACGGGGCATGAGCTGGGGGTGGGGGGTAACAGGAGAGAGACACATGGCATGAGCAGGGGGTGGGGGGCAACAGCAGGGAGACACGGTGCATGACCGGGGGGTGGGGGGAACAGCAGGGAGACACGGGGCATGAGCGGGAAGTGGGGGGAACACAAGGGAGACACGGGGCATGAGAGGGGGGTGGGGGGTAACAGGAGAGAGGCACGGGGCATGAGCAGGGGGTGGGGGCAACAGCAGGGAGACACGGGGCATGAGCAGCGGGTGGGGGGAAACAGCAGGGAGACACCGGGCATGAGCAGGGGGTGGGGGGCAACAGCAGTGTGTCACCGGGCATGAGAAGGGGGTGGGGGGTAACAGGAGAGAGACACAGTGCATGATAAGGGGGTGGGGGTAACAGGAGAGAGACACGGGGCATGAGAGGGGGGTGAGGCGGTAACAGGAGAGAGACATGGGGCATGAGCGGGGGGTGGGCAGCAACAGCAGGGAATCAAGGAGCATGAGCGCGGGGTGGGGGGACAGAGGAGACACAAGGCATGAGCGGGGGGTGGGGGGAACAGGAGAGAGACACGGGGCATGAGCGGGGGGTGGGGGGTAACAGCAGGGAGACACAGGGCATGAGCAGGGGGTGGGGGGCAACAGCAGGAAGACACTGGGCATGACCGGGAGCTGGGGGGTAACAGGAGAGAGACACGGAGCATGACCAGGGGGTGGGGGGCAACAGCAGGGAGACACGGGGCATGACCGGGAGGTGGGGGGCAACAGGAGATAGACACGGGGCATAAGAGGGGTGGGAGTAACAGGAGAGAGACACAGGGCATGAGAGGGGGGTGGGGGGAACAGGAGAGAGACACAGGGCATGAGAGGGGGGTCGGGGGCAACAGCAGGGAGACACAGGGCATGACCAGGAGGTGGGGGGTAACAGGAGGGAGACACGGGGCATTACCGGGGGGTGGGAGGCAACAGGAGGGAGACACGGGGCATGAACGGGGGGTGGGGGGCAACAGGAGTGAGACACGGAGCATGAGAGGGGGGGTGGGGGGTAACAGGAGAGAGACACAAGGCATGATCGGGAGGCGGGGGGTGAGGGACAACAGCAGGGAGACACGGGGCATGACCGGGGTGGGGGTCAACAGGAGAGAGACACGGTGCATGAGAGGGGGGTGGGGGGTAACAGGAGAGAGACACAGGGCATGAGAGGGGGTGGGGGGCAACAGCAGGGAGACACAGGGCATGAGCAGTGGGTGGGGGGCAACAGGAGAGAGACACAGGGCATGAGTGGCGGGTGGGGGGAACAGGAGAGAGACATGGGGCATGAGAGGGGGGTGGGGGGAAACAGGAGAGAGACACGGGGAATGAGCGGGCGTGGAGGGCAACAGCAGGGAGACACGGGCATGACCGAGGGGTGGGAGGTAACAGGAGAGAGACACGAGGCATGAGCGGGGGTTGGGGGACAACAGCAGGGAGACACGGGGCATGACCTGGGAGTGTGGGGCAACAGGAGAGAGACACGGGGCATGAGAGGGGGGTGGGGGTAACAGGAGAAAGACATGGGGCATGAGCGGGCCATGGGGGGAAACAGCAGGGAGACACGGGGCATGACCGGGGGGTGGGGGGCAACAGGAGAGAGACACAGGGCATGGATGGGGGGTGGGGGGTATCATGATAGAGACACGGGGCATGAGAGGGGTGTGGGGGGGCAACAGGAGAGAGACATGGGGCATGAGAGGGGGTTGGGGGTAACAGGAGAGAGACACGGGGCATGAGCGCGGGTCGGGGGAGAAACAGCAGGGAGACACGGGGCATGAGCAGAGGGTGGGGGGCAACAGCTGGGAGACCGGGTGAATGAACGGGGGGTGGGGCGAACACGAGGGAGACACGGGGCATGACCGGGGGGTGGGCAGTAACAGGAGGGAGACACGGGGCATGAGAGGGGGGTGGGGGCTACAGCAGGGAGACACGGGGCATGAGCGGGGGGTGGGGGGCAACAGGAGAGAGACACGGGGCATTAGCGGGGGTGGGGTGCAACAACAGGGAGACACGGGGCATGAGCGGGGGGGTGGTGCAGGGTAACAGGGGAGAGACACGGGCATGAGCGGTGGGTGGGGGGCAACAGCAGGGAGACAGGGGGCATGAGCAGGGGGTGGGGTGAACACGAGGAAGACACGGGGCATGAGAGGGGGGTGGGGGGTAACAAGAGAGAGACACGGGGCATGAGCAGGGTTGGGGGGCAACAGCAGGGAGACACGGGTCATGAGCGGGGGGTTGGGGCAACAGCAGGGAGACATGGGGCATGACCGGGGGGTGGGGGGCAACAGCAGGCAGACACAGGGCATGAGAGTGGGGTGGGGGGTAACAGGGTAGAGACACGGGGCATGAGCGGGGGGTGGGAGGCAACAGCAGGGAGACACGGGGCATGACCGGGGGGTGGGGGGAACAGGGGAGACACGAGGCATGAGCGGGGGCTGGGGGGAACAGGAGAGAGACACGGGGCATGAGCGAGGGTTGGAGGCAACAGCAGGGAGACACGGGGCATGACAGGGGGGTAGGGGTCAACAGGAGAGAGATACGGGGCATGAGCGGGGTGGGGGCAACAGCAGGGAGACACGGGGCATGACCGGGGGGTGGGGGGCAACAGGAGAGAGACACTGGGCATGAGAGGGGGGAGGGGGGTAACAGGAAAGAGACACAGGGCATGAGCGGGGGTTGGGGGCAACAGCAGGGAGACACGGGACATGACCGGGGGTGGCTGGTAACAGGAGAGAGACACGGGGCATGAGCAGGGGGTGGGGGGCAACAGCAGGGAGACACGGGGCATGACCGGGGGTCAGGGGCAACAGAAGAGAGACACGGGGCATGAGAGGGGGTGGGTGGTAACAGGAGAGAGACACGGGGCATGAGAGGGGGGTGGGGGGTAACAGCAGGGAGACACGAGGCATGAGCGGGTGTGGGTGGCAACAGGAGAGAGACACAGGGCATGAGCGGGGGGTGGGGGGAACAGGAGAGAGACACGGGCATGAGCGGGGGGCAACATGAAAGAGACACGCAGAATGAGAGGGGGGTGGTGCTTAACAGGAGAGAGACACGGGGCATGAGCGGGGTGTGGGGGGCAACAGCAGGGAGACACGGGGCATGACCGGGGGTGAGGGCAACAGGAGAGAGACATGGGGCATGAGAGGGGGTGGGGGTAACAGGAGAGAGACACGAGGCAATTGAGGGGGTGGGGGTCAACAGCAGGGAGACACCGGGCATGAGCAGAGGGTGGGGGGCAACAGGAAAGAGACACAGAGCATGAGCGGGGAGTGGGGGGAACAGGAGAGAGACACGGAGCATGACCGGGGGTGGGGGGCAACAGCAGGGAGACACGGGGCATGACCGGGAGGTGGGGGGGAACAGGAGAGCGACACAGGGCATAAGAGGAGGGTGGGGGTAACAGGAGAGAGACACGGGGCATGAGAGGGGGGTGGGGGCAACAGCAGGGAGACACGGGGCATGAGCGGGGAGTCTGGGCATGGGGGGAAACAGGAGATAGACACAGGGCATGAACGGGGGGTGGGGGGATCAGGAGAGAGACACAGGGCATGGGCGGGGGTGGGGGGCAACAACAGGGAGACGGGGCATGACTGGGGGGTGGGGGGTAACAGGAGAGAGGCACGGGGCATGAGTGGGCGGTGGGGGGCAACAGTGGGGAGACACAGGGCATGACCTGGGGTGGGGGGCAAAAGGAGAGAGACACAGGGCATGAGAGGGGGTGGAGGTAACAGGAGAGAGACACGGGGCATGAGAGGGGGGTGGGGGGCAACAGCAGGGAGACACGGGGCATGAGCGGGGGATGGGGGGAACAGGAGAGAGACACAGGGCATGAGCGAGGGGTGGGGGGCAACAGCAGGGAGACACGGGAATGACTGGGAGGTGGGGGGTAACAGGAGGGAGACACGGGGCATGACGGGGGGTGGGAGGCAACAGGAGGGAGACACGGGGCATGACCGGGGGGTGGGGGGCAACAGGAGAGAGACACGAGGCATGATCGGGAGGCAGGGGGTGGGGGGCAACATCAGGGAGACACGGGGCATGACCGTGGGTGGGGGTCAACAGGAGAGAGACACGGTGCATGAGAGGGGTTGGGGGGTAACAGGAGAGAGACACAGGGCTAGAGAGGGGGGTGTGGGGCAACAGCAGGGAGACACGGGGCATGAGCAGTGGGTGGGGGCAACAGGAGAGAGACACAGGGCATGAGCGGCGGGTGGGGGGAACAGGAGAGAGACATGGGGCATGAGAGGGGGGTGGGGGGTAACAGGAGAGAGACACGGAGCACATGCTGGGGGTGGGGGGCAACAGCAGGGAGACACGGGGCATGACAGAGGGATGGAGGATAACAGGAGCGAGACACGGGGCATGAGCGGGGGTTGGGGGACAACAGCAGGGAGACACGTGTCATGACCGGGGAGTGTGGGGAAACAGGAGAGAGACACGGGGCATGAGAGGGGGGTGGGGGTAACAGGAGAGAAACATGGGGCATGAGCGGGGGGTGGAGGGAAACAGCAGGCAGACACGGGGCATGACTGGGGGGTGGGGGGCAACAGGAGATAGACACAGGGCATGAGAGGGGGGTGGGGGGTAACATGAGAGAGACACGGGGCATGAGAGAGGGGTGGGGGGTAAGAGGAGAGAGACATGGGGCATGAGAGGGGGTTGGGGGGTAACAGGAGAGAGACACGGGACATGAGCACGGGTCGGGGGGAAACAGCAGGGAGACACGGGGCATGTGCAGAGGGTGGGGGGCAACAGCTGGGAGACCGGGTGCATGAACGGGGGGTGGGGCAAACACAAGGGAGACACGGGGCATGGGCGGGGGGTGGGGGCAACAGGAGAGAGACACGGGCATGAGCGGGGGGTGGGGTTCAACATCAGGGAGACACGGGGCATGACCGGGGGGTGGGGGCAACAGGAGAGAGACACGGGGCATTAGCGGGGAGTGGGGGGCAACAGCAGGGAGACACGGGGCATGAGCGGGGAGTGCGGGGTAACAGGGGAGTGACACGGGCATGAGCAGTGGGTGGGGGCAACAGCAGGAAGACACGGGGCATGAGCGGGGGATGGGGTGAACACGAGGAAGACACGGGGCATGAGAAGGGGGTGGGGGGTAACAGGAGAGAGACACGGGGCGTGAGCAGGGGGTGGGGGGCAACAGCAGGGAGACACAGGGCATGAGCGGGGGGTGGGGGCAACAGCAGGGAGACATGGGGCATGACCGGGGGTGGGGGGCAACAGCAGGGAGACACAGGGCATGAGTGGGGGGTCACAGGGGAGAGACACGGAGCATGAGCGGGGGGTGACGGGCAACAGCAGGGAGACACGGGGCATGACCGGGGGTGGGGGGAACAGGGGAGACACGAGGCATGAGCGGGGGGTGGGGGGAACAGGAGAGAGACACGGGACATGAGCGGGTGGTGGGTGGCAACAGCAGGGAGACACGGGGCATGACCGGGGGTGGGGGTCAACAGGAGAGAGATACGGGGCATGAGCGGGGGTGGGGGCAACTGCAGGGAGACACAGGGCATGGCCAGGGGGTGGGGGGCAACAGGAGAGAGACACAGGGCATGAGAGGGGGGTGGGGGGTAACAGGAGAGAGACACAGGGCATGAGCGGGGGTTGGGGGCAACAGCAGGGAGACACGGGACATGACCGCGGGGTGGCTGGTAACAGGAGAGAGACACGGGGCATGAGCGGGGGGTGCGGAGCAACAGCAGGGAGACAGGGGGCATGACCGGGGGTGGGGGCAACAGGAGAGAGACACGGGGCATGAGAGGGGGTGGGGGTAACAGGAGAGAGACACGGGGCATGAGAGGGGTGTGGGGGCAACAGCAGGGAGACACGGGGCATGAGCGGGTGTGGGGGGCAACAGGAGAGAGACACAGGGCATGAGCGGGGGGTGGGGGAAACAGGAGAGAGACACGGGGCATGAGCGGGGGGTGGGGGGCAAAAGGAAAGAGAACTGAGGAATGAGAGGGGGTGGGGGGTGACAGGAGAGAGACATGGGGCATGAGAGGGGGGTCAGGGGTAACAGGAGAGAGTCACAGGGCATGAGAGGGGCTGGGGGGCAACAGCAGGGAGACACGGGGCATGAGCGGAGGGTGGGGGGCAACAGGAAAGAGACACAGGGCATGAGCGGGGAGTGGGTGGAACAGGAGAGAGACACAGGGCATGAACGGGGGTGGGGGGCAACAGCAGGGAGACACGGGGCATGACCGGGGGTGCGGGTTAACAGGAGAGAGGCACGGGGCATGACCGGGGGTGGGGGGCAACAGCAGTGAGACACGGGGCATGACCGGGGGGTGGGGGGTAACAGGAGAGAGACATGGGGCATGAGATGGGGGTGGGGGGTAACAGGAGAGAGACATGTGGCATGAGCGGCGGGTGGGGGGCAACAGCAGGGAGACACAGGGCATGACCGGGGGGTGGGGGGCAACAAGAGAGAGACACGGGGCATGAGAGGGGGGTGGGGGTAACAGTAGAGAGACATGGGGCATGAGAGTGGGTTGGGGGGCAACAGCAGGGAGACGCGGGGCATGAGCAGGGAGAGGGGGGCAACAGTAGAAAGACACAGGGCGTGAGCGGGGCTGGGGGGCTCAGGAGAGAGACATGGGTCATGAGAGGGGGTGGGGGGTAACAGGAGAGAGACACGGGGCATGATCAGGGGTGGGGGACAACAGCAGGGAGACACGAGGCATGACCGGGGGCTGGGGGGTAACAGGAGAGAGACACGGGGCATGATCGGGGGTTGGGGGACAACAGGAGGGAGACACGGGGCATGACTGGGGGGTGTGGGGCAACAGGAGAGAGACACGGGGCATGAGAGGGAGGTGGGCGTAACAGGAGAGAGACATGGATCATGAGCGGGAGGTGTGGGGCAACAGCAGGGAGACACGGGGCATGACCGGGGGTTGGGGGGCAACAGGAGAGAGACACAGGGCATGAGAGGGTGGTGGGTGTAACAGGAGAGAGACACGGGGCATGAGAGGGGGTGGGGGTAACAGAAGAGAGACATGGGGCATGAGAGGGTGTTGGGGGGGTAACAGGAGAGAGACCGGGTGCATGAGCGGGGGGTGGGGGGAACACGAGTGAGACAAGGGGCATGAGCGGGGGGTGGGCGGTAACAGGAGAAAGACACGGGGCATGAGAGGGAGGTGGGGGCTACAGCAGGGAGACATGGGGCATGAGTGGGGGGTGGAGGGCAACAGGAGAGAGACATGGGGCATGAGCGGGGGGTGGGGGCAACAGCAGGGAGACACGGGGCATGAGCGGGGGGCAACAGCAGGGAGACACGGGGCATGAGCGGGGGTGGGAGGAACATGAGGGGGACACGGGGCATGAGCGGGGGCCGGGGGGTAACAGGAGAGAGACACTGGGCATGAGCAGGGGTTGGGGGGCAACAGCAGGGAGACACGGGGCATGAGCAGGGGGTGGGGGGCAACAGCAGGGAGGCACGGGGCATGAGCGAGGGTGGGGGCTAACAGGAGAGAGACACGGGGCATGAGCGGGGGGTGGGAGCAACAGGAGGGAGACACGGGGCATGAGCGGGTTTTGGGGGACAACAGCAGGGGGACACGGGGAAGAGCGGGTGTGGGGGGAACACGAGGGAGACACTGGGCAGGAGAGGGGGTTGGGAGGTAACAGGAGAGAGACACGGGCATGAGCGGGGGTGGAGGGGCAACAGCAGGGAGACACGGGGCATGAGCAGAGGGTGGGGGTAACAGCAGGGAGACACGGGGCATGAGTGGGGGTGGGGGGAACATGAGGGAGACACGGGACATGAGAGGGGGGTGGGGGGGTAACAGGAGAGAGACATGAGCGTGAGAGGGGGGTGGGAGTAACAGGAGAGACACAGGGCATGAGCGGGTGGTGGGGGGAAACAGCAGGGAGACACGGGGTATGACCAGGGGTGGGGGGCAACAGCAGAGAAACATGGGGCATGAGAGGGGGGTGGGGGGTAACAGGAGGGAAACACGGGGCATGAGTGGGGGGTGGGGGGCAACAGCAGGGAGACACGGGGCATGAGCGGGGGGGAACAAGTGGGAGACACGGGGCATGAGCGGGGGGTCGGGGGAACACGAGGGAGACATGGGGCATGAGTGGGTTTTGGGGGACAACAGCAGGGGGACACGGGGAAGAGCGGGTGTGGGGGGAACACGAGGGAGACACTGGGCAGGAGAGGGGGTTGGGAGGTAACAGGAGAGAGACACGGGCATGAGCGGGGGTGGGGGGGCAACAGCAGGGAGACACAGGGCATGAGCGGAGGGTGGGGGTAACAGCAGGGAGACATGGGGCATGAGTGGGGGTGGGGGGAACATGAGGGAGACAAGGGACATGAGAGGGGGGTGGGGGGGTAACAGGAGAGAGACACGAGCGTGAGAGGGGGTGGGAGTAACAGGAGAGACACCGGGCATGAGCGGGGGGTGGGGGGAAACAGCAGGGAGACACGGGGTATGACCAGGGGTGGGGGGCAACAGCAGAGAGACATGGGGTATGAGAGGGGGGTGGGGGGTAACAGGCAAGAGACACGGGGCATGAGTGGGGGGTGGGGGGCAACAGCAGGGAGACACGGGGCATGAGCGGGGGGGAACAAGTGGGAGACACGGGGCATGAGCGGGGGGTCGGGGGAACACGAGGGAGACATGGGGCATGAGTGGGTGTGGGGGCAACAAGAGGGAGACACAGGGCATGAGCGGGGGGTGGGGGTAACAGGAGAGAGACACGGGGCATGAGCGGGGGGTGGGGGCAACAGGAGGGAGACACGGGGCATGAGCGGGGCGTGGGGGGAACATGAGGGAGACACGGGGCATGAGCAGGGGTGGGGGGCAACAGCTGGGAGACACAGGGCATGAGCGATGAGCGTTGGGGGTGGGGGGAACACGAGGGAGACACGGGGCATGAGCGGGGGTTGGGGGGTAACAGGAGAGAGACAAGGGGCATGAGCGGGGGCAACAGAAGGGAGACACAGGGCATGAGCTGGGGGTGGGGGGCAAAAGCAGGGAGACACGGGGCATGATTGGGGGGTGGGCGGAGCATGAGGGAGACATGGGGCATGAGAGGGGGTGGGGCTAACAGGAGAGAGACATGGGGCATGAGCAGGGGGTGTGGGGCAACATCAGGGAGACATGGGGCATGACCGGGGGTGGAGGGCAACAGCAGGGAGACACGGGGCATGACCGGGGGTGGGGGTAACAGGAGAGAGACACGGGGCATGAGCGGGGGGTGGGGGCAACAGCATGGAGACACGGAGCATGACCAGGGGGTGGGGGGAACACGAGGGAGACACAGGGCATGAGCAGGGGGTGGGGGAAACACGAGGGGGACACGGGGCATGAGGGGCAACAAGAGGGAGACACGAGGCATGAGCGGGGGGTGGGTGTAACAGGAGAGAGACACAGGCATGAGTGGGGGTGGGGGGCAACAGGAGGGAGACACGGGGCATGAGCAGGGGGTCGGGGGAACACGAGGGAGACACGGGGCATGAGCTGGGGTGGGGGGCAACAAGAGGGAGACACGGGGCATGAGCGGGGAGTGGGGGGTAACAGGAGAGAGACACAGGGCATGAGCAGGGGGTGGGGGGCAACAGGAGGGAGACACTGGCATGAGCGGGGGATGAGGGAACAGGAGGGAGACAAGGAGCATGAGTGGGGAGTGGAGGGGGACAGGAGGGAGACACGGGGCAAGAGCGGGGGGCGGGGGCGAACAGGGGAGACATGGGGCATGAGCGGGGGTGGAGGGGAACACGAGGAAGACACAGGGCATGAGCGGGGGGTGGGGGGGAAACAGGAGGGAGACACGGGGCATGAGCGTGGGGTATGGGGGAACAGGGGCGACAAGGGACATGAGCAATGAGCGGGGGGTGGGGGGAATGGGCGGGAGACACGAGGCATGATCGGGGTTGGGGGAACAGGGGAGATACATGAGCGGGGGTGGGGGGAACAGGAGGGAGACACGAGGCATGAGCGGGGGGTGGGGGCGGACAGGAGAGACACGGGGCATGAGCGGGGGAGGGGGAAAACAAGAAAGAGACACGGGCATGAGCTGGGGTGGGGGGTACAGGAGGGAGACACAGTAATGAGCAGGGGAAACAAGAGAGAGACATGGGTAATGAGCGGGGGTGGGGGAAGTCGAGGGAGACACAGGCTCCTCGGTCCTCCGCAGGCCACCATGTACTGATGGCGTGTCTCCTGCAAGTCTGCAGCAGCCTGGGATGTTCAGGAAGTGTAATCCACATGAACCTCACACAGCACATTGGAGGCCCGCTGTCCTCTGATCTTATCACATCAGAATTTTCGCTTGTTATGTTGTGATAATCACTTGTGAAGTCTGAAGTCACCGCAGTGCTTGCCACAGATGCCAAAATACGAACAATAAACTAAGATGGCGGGTGTCTCTGAAAATAAGACCCACTGCACACTTTACTACAGCCAATGGGAGAGCACGTCAGATGTCCACAGACATCACGCAAGTTGCTTGCCCAATCCCGGTCCCGTCTGCGAATGAACAGGGAAGTGTGTCTGCAAAGCGGACACGGATATCACACATTTTTTTCACTTACATTTTTGTCTTTTTTTAAAAACTACTTGACGGATTTACACCAAATAAAAAAAGCACGCTTTCGGGACCAAGCCGCCGCTCCTGCTGCAAATTTGGTGTAAATCTGTCCAGGGGTTTGGGCTGTAGGCGTGAGCAAAGTTTTTTCCCATTATGTCTATGGGAAAAAAAAAAGTTTTGGAACCCCCCATAACTTTCCCCCCCCTGGCCAAACCTCACCAAACTTTGCAAAAAAATTCAGAGTGGGCCATATACTTTTTTTGCAGGATTCGTCCACGGGAAGCAAAGTTATAAGCCGCCCAAAAAGTGCTCTTCCTATGGAAACAGCAACTTAACCATAACTACATGGCCACTACCTGTGGCCATGTAATACATTCATTCATTTCTCTTTTCACTTGCGCACAGATATAACAGACACTCCCTCATTCACTCATGCACACTTGAAGATACAAACACTTGCATGCACGCATACTTACATACATACATGTACATACATTACAAAAAAATACATTCTCCTTACCTGCTGCCCTGGTCCCGATGTCATCTTTCAGTGAGGTTTTCTGGCTCTCAAGTACCATTACAGGAACCAGGAAGAAGAGAGAGCTTCCTTGATCCTGAGGGCATGTGAAGGGTAGCCATAGCATCTCCCTAAGAATGCCATGGGATACCTACATGTGTGAGTAGGTGCAGGAGCATCCCATATGGCACATTTAGGCCTGCAGCTCCTCACCCTGCCCCAATGGGCAGTGCATGGGTGGGGAAGCAAAAAAAACCAGCTTTGCATGGCCCATTGACCATACACATTGAGGAACTTAAACTATTAATGTAAAACCATGTTTGCCTCTGACAGTTATGTGAGTGCTTTACCTGAGCTAACTTTGACTCCTGCACAATAGGCAGTGGGCAGGTCGGCATCCTGTCACCGATTATGGAGATGCTGCCCCTGGCTGTGATTGAATGTTGATGAATTGCAAGTATATGCCACTTTTTTGCAAGGGTTTATTTAAGGAATGACACAGAGAGAAATCCCTTCTCCCTCATTCCAATCCCAACAGGCACTCCAAACTATGAAAATGCACTGGCATTTTACAAGGCCTCCCAGGAAGAAGGACTCGTGTGTGTAATCCTACGTTAGGTACCCTCCATAACCTTCTATTCCATTCCTGCACTGGATCGCTTTTGAACCAGCAGTAATGTAAGGCGATGATTTTCATGCTTTTCTGTGCTGTCGGTCTTGGCAACCATATGGCAAAGTGACCATGAATTGGCTTGGGAGTGGGATGAATGGTGGCTGGAAGGGAGGGATGTGGAAGTGGCGTACATGGCCAGGCCAGGCTGTCTGCAGGCAGTGGATGAGGGGGCCTCAGTGACAGTTGTTACCAGGAGGCCACAGAGAAGGCAGTCGCATGATGTTGTGTCCTTGAGCAGCTGGAGCAGTTGCTATGGAGAAAGCAATAGAAAACTGACACTTCAACTGCTCTCATGTGGATGGTTTAACGTGTATTTAATCATGATTAGCCAAAATGGCTGTTTACCTTCAGTGACCCACAAGAAAATGCACATGTTTCAATGTATTGCAATGGCAACTAAAGGTTGGCTCAGGAGTGAGGGTCACACAGCTGCATAGCTCTCGGGTTACCCTCATTTTGAGAATCTAAACAGTATTTCATATCCATGTTTACTAGATGAATGGGGCGGTTGGTGGACTAATGGTCGAGCTGATGTACAGATGAGTGGGTGCAGGGATGGATGAGTCAGGGATCATTGATATGTTTATGGATTTCTTGTTTAATGCAAAGATTAATGTTTGAGCGAGTGACTGGATGTGTGACAGGATGTAACCAACAGTAAGTGGGTGTATGGACAGGAGAGCAGTTTGATGAATGAGGCTGACTGATGCGTGGGCATGTTGATGGGAGTGTGGGTCACTGGATTTATGCTTTGTAGTGTAAGTGAGGAATTAATGGTTGACCTTCAGTTAGAGCTGTGTGCTGGTGTATTTTGATGTTGAATTTAGCCAAGAGTGCACTCACTGACTAGACATGGGTTTGCAGATGACAGGTGAGAGGATGGGCATTTGTTGGACTGCACAGGTTATTAGGCATAGTTGTGATCTGCGGGTGCCTATCTGAACAAGCAGGTATCACTTGGTGAGGTAGGAACCAGACCATAAAAGAACTGTGATAATGAATCAACAGAGAGATTGAGTCAGACTGGGGGCATAGGTCACCATTATCCATGATGAGGAGTGCCTCATCGATAACCTAGATGGTACAGGTCTCGGTGTTGCATCTTTGTCAAAATCCGGACTGGTATTCTTGAAGTACGTCACGGAAGATGCCTTCCATGAGTGTGGAGTTGACAGTGTGAAGGAAAGTAGTGAGTCTCTCCTGTATCCTGTAGGGTTCTTCAGAATGGAGACTGGGATGCCACCACTCCTGTAGGAGTTGGCCTTGAAGGACACACAGATATTTGTGAGTTCTTCCAGTGATAGAGTCCTGAGTTGTGGCTATCTTAGTACTTGATGTGTGTAACGCTCACCTGGTATCCACAGGGACGTCACTCAGCCTGTTCTGACCACTTACGACCTCGAACCCTTCCCTGGAGTCTACTCGACTGGAGACTGGGCCTTGTTTTCTTGGAAAGTGTGCTCTCCATCCTGCTTTCAGCGCAGGGGCGTGTTGATTGATGCAGGCTCGTTGCTGCCTAGTTACTTCACTGGCAAGAGTCCGACAGGTAAGTATAATGAGTCTTTTGAACAGTTCTCTAACTTGGTTCCTTTCCTTCCTTAGATGATGGCCGGCATTTGTGGATGGCGACGTGCTGCTGAGATGAGTAGCGCTGAAGTTTATTGAGAGCGCGATGCGCGATACAACCCTTTCGTATTTGTAGCGAACTGAGTTCTTTTTCTGTGTCTTTTAGGTGCCGCGACGTTTTCAGCGTGGATGCCGGTTATGAAGAAGAAATGCGGTGAGTAAGCGCAGTATGCGGCGCCTCTAGATGTTTCCACGCTAACCTGGAGTGTCTTTTCCCTCTTGCAGAAGGATGAGAAGTTCCGGAGACAGAGTTCCCCAAGAGTGGCTGGGATTCAGGTAAGCGTTTGAAGCTTGTACAGTCTTTAAAAATAAGCGAAGATTTGCTGAATGCTTACTAATGCCTTTTTTTCTGTTCAGAAGGAGCAATGAATGATGGGCAGAAGCGCCGCAAGGTAAGGCTGTTCCTAACTGAGTTGAGTGCAGAAGAAAGATGCAGGCCTAGTGGAGACCGATCCGAACACGATGAGTGTCACGCTGCAGGTGCAGAAAACACAAAGCATGTTTCTCAGCCTGGGTGTGGCTTAAATAGTCTCTGGGTATCCCAGGTGTCTCTGGGCTGAACAACACCCAAAAGACTAGACTACACATGCAGTTCTGGGAAATGAAATATGTGGTGGCATCCATCTTGTCCTCATCAATCATCAAGTCCAATCCCCAATGTTATCCTATGGGAGTGAGTGAGACTGGTGCCACAAGCGCCAAGTCTGACTAGAAGTGGGTCTTTGGAGGGATGGAGAGGCCCTTGAGGGCCATGTAGGTGATCGTGGCCTGGCTCCAGCCTGACATCTTGGAGGGCAGGGGACAGGAGGGGCAGGAATCATGACAATGTGGTGGTATGGCAGATGTATTGATGGTTACTAGGGTGTCATCAATGTGGCAACATTTATTATTGATTTTGTATGTGATGCGAATGTTGATTGCAATGCATTTCTATATGGATGTGTGTACTGCGGTGGCTGGTAGGGGGATGATGCTATGTTTGCCTTCAAGAGGGCTCTGATCTTGTTGGAGGCTACAGCTATGCATGCTGGATAGTAATACCCTTTAAGGGGCTTCCCATTGCAGATGTGGTGGGTGTCGGTCACAGGATTAGTGGGTGGTGAGACGCATGCTGGCCTTTAAATATAGGCATGGGCACAATGCCAGTATTCAAGTTTAGTCACAAGTGCACTACGTGCTCAGGCATATGCCCATTTTCATAGTGGTATGGCCAAAGAGGAAGTGGGGCTAAAGGTCAGGCTATAAGGAGTAGTGGCCTAGGGCCCATGGGAAAAGAGTCTTATGTCGGTTAGGCAGGGAGGGCTCACATCCCATACAGGAGAGTGATCATATGGACGTCAGGAAATCTTAGAGTGGCCCATAAGAAAGAAAGTGGTTGGAGATGGAAAACTTGACATCAGTCAAGAACAAACCAGGTGTGCTAAGGGGGGGGGGGAATGGAAACGTGGAAGAAAATTGACACAGAACGAATGGGTTGACAGGCAAACATGAACGGGCAAAACTGTTAGAGGAGTTCATGGTAGTTTTGAATTACGCGTGTGATGACATGAGCAAAAGAATTTGATCCAGAAAGGGCGCACCAGATCGCACTTTGATGCACTGAAGCAGAAGTCTGGTGTTTTGGATTGTGAAATGACTCTAATTTGTGCAATTCGTACCTCACGCGACGGCACGAGCCAAACCAGCTATTACAATTCTCTACACTGACCTTGGCGTGTGCTAAAGAGTGCCTGCGTTTGTTTGGGGTCACTAAGCCTGCTTGTCTTATTGAAAGCCTTTTGCCATAAGGTAAGGAGGGGATATGGGAGATCTGAACCCCGAGGAGAGAGAGCCAAGGATATGCTTCATGTGAAATGTTTGTCAGTGGGAACATAAGGAGAGAGTCATAAAGATTCTTCAACCAACTATAGTCACCCATAGATTCTCTCAGACTGGAAGAGAGCGAGGGAAGGGGGCTACGTGGGAGAATCTGTCCGGGGAGTATACAGTGAAAAGGTGATTCCCATGCAGCTATTCTCAAATCCTTCAACGAGTCCAGTGTTTTCTAGAACTCCTTACTCTCTTTACGTAGAACACCAGTGAAAAAATCATATATGCATTTTTATTGACCTTCCATGAAATTAGCTGCTATTGTAATATCTCTTAACAAAGGTGAATGATGTCATGCTGCTGAAGTTAAAAGCTGAGCATGGAAATTCTAAGATCTGCAATAAAGATGAAACCACCACCTTCCACCCGAGCCAGCCACACCACATCACTGTCTCTCCTATTTAGAAATATGCTGAAAGAGTGCCCCCACCATCTTCTGCAGTATCATTCTTCCAACACAAATTTCCCCTGCCCCAAAACAGCTCAGAGAGGACTATAAGTACCAGAGTGCAACATATGTGCACCATAAAAAAGAACCAAGGAGAAGACAGGGGCCAAGTCCTAAATATGAAAGTGGGGGGACTCATCAACAAACGCAATGGGATGTGACGTCCCCAGAAAAATGCATTCAATTGGCTTTGCATAACCACCTAAATTGCACAGGGCGAATGGCATTTGCCTTTCATAAAATCAACACACACACAAAACCAAGAGAGGATATTTTCTTCCAATAGTGTTTGTGAAAACGTTAAAAGGTGTGCATCTTTTAAACTCCAAGAACCAATACAAAATATTTTCCCTGGAACTTGCAATACTGAAATGGGACATTTCACCTTTAGTTGTTTATTTTTCAGCAGGTTTTATAGTGCAGTGGTCAAGTGTCCGACCTGCAAATCTTTTGTCTGCCGTTTAATCCCTGAGGTCGACTTTAATTCATAAATTCAAAGAGGACATTCAATGCTTCTCATTTTAGCTGGGGTGGGGAGGCTGAGTCCACCCTCTGAAAAAAGTGGGTGGACACTGCCCACCCCTGTGTACCCTCGACTTGAGCCCTAGGGGAAGATCAGTTGAACATTTGTGTTCAGTATACACAATGTCTTATTATAGGCAGCAGAACTAGTTAGCAATCGCCTACATCTATAGTTACTTTATCACTGCTATGTAAATCAAAGCCTATTGATTCACCCATAGCTACCATAGGGTCAGGGGCGTTTGGACTAAATTTGCTAAAGGCCACGCCCCCCAACTTTTTTTAATTGGACATGATCCCACTCTGACACCACATGTGGTAGGTCAGTAGAAAGAGGCAGACTAGTTTTTGTAATTTTCAACAAGTGGGTTATTAAAATAATAAGAAAATGGCCTGTCTATCCCTAGTCTAAGGGTTTCCCTAACTAACAAAACTAAATAATGTGCTTGTTGTCAGTGCTGAAGTCCAAAAAGTAAACAGTCTGTTCTCTGTCTCAATGCTAATCTATTCCTGCCCTACCACTAAGGAAAAACAACAAAAATCCAGTAAAATGACTCCTTTCTACTGGATAGGCTGTTCGGCCCTCACATACAAATTTTCAAATAGTTCTTGACCATCTCTTGGATTAATTCCTTTAGTTCTTCTCAGGGACTTTTTCACCCTTCTGGCATCCCCTTTTCTTTTAGAGATGACCTTTTTCTCCTTGCTATATTTGTGTGTTCACCCCTTTGGACGTCCTCTGGAAGTGTCTCTGTAAGTTTCCCTTACCCAACACTTTAAAGTAACCCAAATGCCCCTTTTCTTGATCTTGACTCTATGGACTTCTTTGCTTCCTTATTTCCCCCAAAACAATGTGCTTTACACATTTCTTATCTTGGGGTTTATAATCACTTGCTATGTCACTGGGATGAGTAGGCTGAGTCTCGTAGTTTTTCTCACTCTTACAAACATTTCTGTGTCACTGGGATGAGTAGGTGGAATCCCATAGTTATCCTTACTCGTATAAGCACTTGTTGTGTTACTGGGATGAGTAGGTTGAGTCTGTAGTTATTCTCACAGTTTTAAATACTTCTTATGACACAGGGGAGAGTAGGTTGAGTGTATCCCTGCTCACTGTATCCCTCTTCAGGTTTCCTGCCTCTCCCGTTGCCTTTTTTCTACCAAGTCAGCATCATGCCTGGATCGGTACGACTTCGGAGGTCATGCTAACTCTTTTTGGTTCTTCAGTGTGGCTCTGTGTAGCTGCGGCCGCAGCTGTCTCAGCGCTGTTTCTGGACTGAACAGTAAACCTTTCCCAGGTCATGCCACCACTCACTCAGTTCTCTTTTCCTCTGGTTTCTGTTCCCCTGCACAACACAGACCTCTGTTTTCCCCGTGCCTCTTCGGTACAACCACCAGCCAGGTCCTCATGACAAGGCTCTCTCAGTTCTCAGCAGCTTCTAGCTCTTCTCAGGTTTGAACTTTCTAGGCAACACTCTTCATCTTCATTCTGTCTACTATTTCTGTATCTAAGTTCAGGGTCCTCCCCACCGTAACAACTTGCTGGTCGATTCATGGAATTAATGTGCGCCGAAAATTCCTGCGCAGAGGTGCCAAAACGTGCGATTCGCAGTAAAAGTGCGAAAATCGCAGTGCAATTGCGAAAATCGCAGGGAAACCAGCGCACATCGATTCATGGAAGTCCGTGCGCCAGAAAAACATTAGATGTGCGCTGAAAAAGTGCACGGCGCACACCGGCACACAGGTCATCCAATGGCATGCGCCACGGCCACTGCGGAATCGCACATAGCGCGGCGCACATCACAAAAGTAGGCGTAACACAGGGCGTAACACTCGGAATGGGGAACAACGCGTGAAAATATGGGCGTCACGGGGGAAGTACAGGAGGCAAGTGCGCGGAACGCCCACACGCTCGCCTACAACACGTATTCATGGAATCGAATAGCGCAAACCAGCGCACGGTGAAAGACACACACAGGGCTAAACAAGTACGCCACAAGAAAGCAGGCGGTAGCGTCCCTGCGCCTGAAATAAATGTGCGCCAAAATGTGCGCTAACAAAAAGCACCCATATACAGCTATGATGAATGGTCCATACAGTGGCCCTGTAGGACAAATGAGGTGCAAAGGGGTACCGACAAACACGGACACCCGCTGTGTGAAAAATAGCGTGTGCGTGTATTACGGGGTTCGCAGGAAGTTCCACATGCGATTGGCCTGGGCACGTGTATTCCGGGGTGCACGGGAAGTTTCACATGCAAATTTGCAGGGTACGTGTATTACGGGGTTCGCGGGAAGTTTCACACGCGAATTAGTAGGGTATGTGTATTTCGATGTGCGGGGGAAGTTACACACGCGAATTAGCAGGGTACGTGTATTTCGGTGTGTGCGTGAAGTTCCACATGCAATTTCAGCAGGGTACGTGTACTCCGGGTGCGCGGCAAATTCCACACGCAAATCCAGCAGCCTACGTGTATTTCTGGGGTGCCGGGGAGTCCCACACGGGAATTGGCCGTGTGGGTCCTCCAAGCTGTTCCATCTAAACCCTCCACGGCCCCTGCAGGCAGCCCACACCACAGTGGACTACCCTGCACCCCTGCACATGTCCCGCAGGCAGCCCATCCACCATGGCCATGCCCCCCAGCCAACCCATGTCACCTTGCACTACTGCCCACCAACGCATGTCTCCCAGCACCCCCACCCCCCTGCATCCAGGGGCACCCTCCACCAGGCCCCCACTCATGTCTCGCAGCACCCCCACCCAACTGCATCCAGGGGCACCCTCCACCAGGCCCCCACTCATGTCTCCCTGCACCCCCGCCCCCCTGCATCCAGGGGCACCCTCCACCAGGCCCCAAACCATGTCTCCCAGCACCCCCACCCCTCTGCATCCAGGGGCACCCTCCACCAGGCCCCCACTCATGTCTCCCAGCACCCTTACCCACCTGCATCCAGGGGCACCCTCCACCAGGCCCCCACTCATGTCTCCCTGCACCTCCACCCCCCTGCATCCAGGGGCACCCTCCACCAGGCCCCCACTCATGTCTCCCAGCACCCCCACCCCCCTGCATCCAGGAGCACCCTCCACCAGGCCCCCACTCATGTCTCCCTGCACCCCCACCCCCCACCAGTCAGGGGCACCCTCCACCAGGCCCCCACTCATGTCTCCCAGCGCCCCCACCCCCACCAGTCAGGGGCACCCTCCACCAGGCTCCCACTCATGCCTCCCTGCACCCTCACCCCCCACCAGTCAGGGGCACCCTCCACCAGGCCCCCACTCACATCCAACTCATGTCTCCCAGCACTCCCAACCCCCCTGCATCCAGGGGCACCCTCCACCAGGCCCCCTCTCATGTCTCCCTGCACCCCCACTCCCCTGCATCCAGGGGCACCCTCCACCAGGCCCCCACTCATGTCTCCCTGCATCCCCACACCCCACCAGTCAGGGGCACCCTCCACCAGGCCCCCACTCATGTCCAACTCATGCCTCCATGCACCCCCACCCCCCTGCATCCAGGGGCACCCTCCACCAGGCCCCCACTCATGTCCAACTCATGTCTCCTTGCACCCCCACCAGTCAGGGGCACCCTCCACAGGCCCCCACTCATGTCTCCCAGCACCCCCACCCCTCACCAGTCAGGGGCACCCTCCACCAGGCCCCCTCTCCTTCCTACCAACCCCCCACCCCTCAGCAGTGCGATTCGCCTGTGTACGTGTATATCAGGGTTGCGCGTGTAGTCTGACACGCAATATCAGCAGGGTACGTGTATTACGGGGTTCGCGGGAAGTTCCACACCTGATTTCAGCAGGGTACGTGTATTTCGGGGTGCGCGGAAAGTTTCACACGCGAATTTGCAGGGTACGTGTATTTCGGTGTGTGCGCGTGAAGTTACACACGCGACTGTGCCTGTGAGAGTGGGGTACGTGTATTCCAGGGGTGGGCGGGATTATTTACTCGCGACTGGGCCTGGGAGAGCGTGTTACGTGTATTCCTGGGGTGGGCGGGAATATTTACACGCTCGCCTACAACGCGCCAAAAAATAAAAGGACCAATCCTGAAACACGTACGCCAGCATGAAGCAGGCGCACGTCCCGCACAGCATAAAAGAGTGCACAAACAACAAACAAGCTCAGACGCCAGGATGAATATACCGTTCCTAGCAGCAGTGGCTGTGGGATACCGCAGGAGGAGGAGAAGGATAGTCAGAGCCAGAATCTTCACACCCAGAACCAGCCTATTTGGTATGCCAGATGACCAGGTGTATGGGAGGTACAGGTTTCCACCACACATAATACTCGACCTGGTCAGTGACTGGGAGGATGACCTCACATCACCCACCCTGTGCTCCCAAGCACTCAGCCACCTGGAGAAGGTCCTCAATGTACTGCACTTCTTGGCTACCGGATCATTTCAGCGGACAAGTGCCATAGTGGGGGGGTGTCACAGGCCACACAGTCACGGTGCCTACACCAGGTGTTGTCCATCATCACTGCACGCCCATCAGTCCGCAGGCACATATACCTGCCCAGAACACCTGCAGAAAGGCAGGCTGTCAGCAAGGATTTCTACAGGGTGGCACAATTCCCCAAAGTGCTAGGTGCCATTGATTGCACCCATGTGGCTCTACGTCCCCCCAGGGCATCTGAGCACATCTATAGAAACCGCAAGCACTGGCATTCCATCAACGTCCAGGTAGTATGTGATGCCAAGGGAATCATCACCTCAGTATATGGCAACTATCCAGGGTCCACCCACGACAGCTTAATTTACAGGATGTCAACCCTAAACCGGGACATGGAAGCTAGGCGGCATGGTGATGCATGGCTGCTTGGTGGGTAGAAATGCCACAGCACACGCATGCATGACAGATACAGAGTAATGCCAATACCCCACTAATGATCCCCATCACCACCTCCCCAGGGGACAGTGCCTACCCTCTGAGCACACACATGATGACGCCAATTCGGAACCCCATCACTCCTTCCGAGGTAAGATACAACAGAGCCCATATTGCAACACGGGGCATAGTGGAGCGCACATTCGGGGTGCTCAAGTCACGCTTTCGCTCCCTTGACCGTTCTGGCGGGCAGCTGTTATACGCTCCCCCAGTAGTGTGCAGGATCATAGTGGCAGCATGTGTCCTGCACAATGTTGCAACACACCGGGGCCTGGCTGTGGACATGGTGGTGCCCCCACATCCCCAACCACATGCACGCCCGCTGCGCATGGGAGGGGAAAGGGCACGGGGTGAGGCAGCCCGTACGCAGCTGGTGGCTAATTACTTCACATAGAAAGCACACCGCTGTAGAGTGCACACAGCCCTGGCACATACCATCTGACAATCAATGATGACTCAATCTGACAATTATGATGAACAAAGGGACAGTCAACTGTCAGAACCATAGCAGCCTGAGATTGTTCATCTGGAAGTGTCACAATGTGTGCATCCCTACCTACACAAACACCACCAATGCAGTGTCATCAAAAGACACACTTCCATGCAGCAAAAATGAATACCCACTTACAAAATACAACATGAGAACAGTGCCATGTCACCCAACCCCTCCCCGGCACGGCCACACGACACACCATGGCATGTCGTGCAATGTGAGAGCAAACAAATTAATCCCCACAACATGCCCCAAGTGTCACCAACTACAGTGTCCCTAATGGAAACTGGCCACACATGAAATGCTCACAGTAATGCAGGACCAACAACACACATTACCAAATCCTTACCAAGAATACCAATCACCTACACAACCTCCAACCTACTATAAACATGACAGTACAGACTTAAAAAATTGGTAGCCTCACTACTTGATAATGGCAGCACTTCGAACACTTCCAAGTATACAGTGTTAGCGCCACGCAAGAGTGTAGGTGCACTGCTTACAACCTGGACTCCAATCCCAAAGTAGACCGCCTTCTAAAGACATGAGAAATGGACCTGCAAATTAGGAGGATGAGATGGATGCAGAGGCACATGTCAATACACCATGCAGTGTACAATACAACAACAATATACACTAGGAATGTATACACAGTATTGACTATAGACTGCCCACACATCAAATGGGAGTCCAACGTCACCGTGTAAGTCAATGTCACTTGGGCACACCCATTGCAAGCCGATGGAAACGGGAAGCAGGAGGGGTGTGTGTCACACAAACCCAAGCATCTGACCCAAATTCAGGACAAGCCTGCATGTGCCCAGCCACAATACAGCGTATGCCCACGGGAGCCACACAAGGCAACACACTGTCCAAAAAAATCAAAAATCAAAAATGGCCATTAATGGGCCCAGGGGGGTGGGGGAGGCCACCCAGGAGGTCCGAGGACAGGGTGCACACCAAAACCCACCTGTGTGGATCTTGCGAAAAAAAACACCTCCATGGGCTCATGGCCTGCACGGCTACCCTATTGTGGGAGAATCGCTGCTGTCGCTCTCCTCACCCTCTGCAGCTGCATCAGGAGGTGGTGGCACTATGGGAGGCAGCCCACGCAAAGCCCTAGTCTGGTCCTCCATGGCAGCAAGCATGCGGGTGTGGAAGGTCTGGTTCTGGAGGATAATTGTGCGGCGGTCCCCATGCAACAACTCACGGGATGCCCGGACCTCCGCCCTAGTTGCCTGCATCTCAGCTGAGAGCGTACGTGTGAGCCGCTCCAGCTGCTGTTCTGTCCTTGTGTTAGCTGAAGCCTCAAGCTCAACCAGAGTTGCCCTGAGCTGACAGAGTTCCATCCTCGGGGCTTCCCTGTGGCCCTGGGACTCAATGGAAATGGCTTCCCGCAGAGGCTCCAGTGCCGCCCGCCTGTCCCTGTTGGACGCCAACATGTCCTCCTTGTTTGACTGGCTAATGGAGTCTGTTGCCTGCTGTAGTTGTTCAATTAGCCTTTCTTGGGGGACAATGGAAGTGGCCACCCTATCCATGGCCTGAGCCATCATCTCAGTTGATGCTGCCTGTTGGTTTGCCATACCATATATGGATTGCTCCCATGCGGTATTGCCAGGTGGCGTACGGCCACCGCATCGGCGGGCACCACACCTGTCTGGGACAAGGCGAACTGCGTCTTGCTGTGCCGGCACTGCCTGAGGCTGCAGGACTGCATTCCCCCTCTGATCTGCTGGCCCAGGAACAGGATCAGATGTTGCTGAGTATGACCCTGCATCCGTAACCACCAAAGGCTGACCTACCAACACTGACATCCCCATTGAGGGTTCTACCCCTGGTGCAGGTGGGTTGGACAGTACAGAATCCCTCCCAGAGACACTTACCTGCGACGGCACATAGGTCTCATCATCCAAATCGACACCTGAATAGAGCTCGGGGGAGGTGAACCCAGAGACACCCCTTGAGATGACGGCCTGCAGCAAGTGTGGGTTCTCACCCACCACCACACCACGTTCATCACTGGTGCCCGGTCGGGCCTGAGACCCCTCCTGGGTCTGCACGATCTCCACAACCCCAGCAGTATCAAGTGCGTCATCCCCTGCAACGACATGAAAGAAAAGAAATGGGAACAGGCATTAGCAACATGGAACACAATTAGGGCTGAGAAGCAACAGAAACAATACTTCATTGACACATGTCCCACATGATTATAACCCTCCCATGCATGCACTGTCACTGCATATGAAGGGAAGGCAAATGGCACACATTGATGACACCAAGATGGAAGACCAACACACTTGCTGCATGCTGCCTAGCAGTGCCATCACACATTGGCCTGTGTTTGGCATGTCCAATACACATACATGACACATGCCATCACACAGATGGCATGTACCCTAGCCATGTCAGACATGTGACAATAGGACTGAGAAATGCCTAGTGAAAGTGGTGGAATGCAGACAATCAGCCTGAATGAACACAGAATAACATGCAACTATGTTGTGGCAAGATGACAATTCAAGGGCAACTGGCGTGAGGTTGGGCTGAATGTCTACTGTTGCCAGAAGGGATACTGCAACACCCAAATCCTGGTGCGCAGAATGTTTTGGATGAAGCACATGGGTGACCCAAACCACTCAGGCACACACCCCCTCACCTGGCACTCAATCAGAAGCACTCACACACACGCCATGCACATGGATGACACACACATGCATGTGCACTCACCGGACAATGCCTCGTAACCTGGCAGGTCTCCCACGCCTTGGATCTGTTCCTCCGTGACGTAGGTCCCAGCAACATACTCATGTGGAGTGAGTTCTATGTCCTCTGCCGGAGACCCACCTCCAGTCACTAGAGTTGCGGCATGCCTTGAGGCCAGCTTTTTCTTTGCCCTGCGCTTAAGGTCATTCCAGCGCTTGTAGCAATCATTAGCTGTGCGCCTCACGAATCCAAGGGCACTTATGAGTTCCGCAGTGGTCTGCCAGTGTGCCTGACGTTGTGCAGGTGTGGTCTTGCATCCAGCAGTAATCACCATTTCGCTGTCATGTGCGGACACATACTCCACAAGTGCATCAAGTTTGACCCGATTGAAGCAGGGCTTCCTTGTTGGGCCGGACCCTGTAGCCGTGTCTGAGGCATCAGCCTGTACTGGACGGGCACTCTTCCTCTTCCGCTTGGAAGGTGGTGGTGATACTGAGTATCCTACGCCGCTCTGGACACTAGGGGCAGGAGCCCCGGTGGACTGTGGACTAGGAGTGTGGGAATGAACACTCACCATGGGAGTTGGTGCAGGCATTAGCTGAAGTGTGATGTGGTCAGGGGGAACGTCAGCAGGATGGACTAGGACCGACACTGTCCTGGCTGGGACACTCAGAGCTGGGGTGGATGGAGCCGCAGCTGCCCCTGCAGCCTCCCCACCCTGCCTACTCGGGGCAGCAGATGACATAGCTGCCCCTGATCCACGTGGGCTGGTGACATCAACGTGCACCGCCACACGTGGTCTAGACCTGCTGACCTGGAAGTCAGCCATGGAGTCACCCAGTGCCAGGTCTGGTGCCATAATGGTCTGGTCCAACAAGGGCTGAGCAGGGATGGTGTCAGCCACGTTACCCTCAACCGGGGGGGGCATGGGTGTCCCTGACTGGTCACCTACACATGGGGGGCTAGGGGCACCCTGCAAGTCCTGGCCACGTTCCCTACCGTATCCACCACGGCCACCTCTTGTGGCTCGCCCACCTTTGCCACCCTTACCGCGTGCTCGCCTCCCAACCATGGCACTGATGTTGTTGTGCGTATGGGAGTTGCAGTAAACTATTGTCCTGGGCAATTGGAGGTCAAAGGGGTAGGGTACTAGATGGAATTTGTACCCTAGTGCTCTAGCAAGGCTGTATGTGACCCCGGGGGGAAGATGATGGGTCACGCAACTCACAGGCACCCCAAAAAAAGGGAGATAATGTGCACGCAACCCCTCCTAGACCACGTGCGTGGAAAAAAAACCTGCACTACGCTGTGGCACCCAGAAACACAAAAATTAACGTATGCGTGTCACACGCAGCCTAGACTGACCTCTGAAGGGGTAGGCAACACACAGGGCAAGCACAGATGTCAAATACGTGCGCAACTCACCGTCTGCCAGGAAAAATCGCATGTAAAATACGCACGTGTGCGCGTTGGCAACACCCCCGCCAAAAGAAGAATTGTACGCTGTCTGAGGAGACAGGACAACAGGAGAAGTGAACGCTGTTTGAGGAAACAGGCCCAGGAAAAAAACAAGAAGAGAAAAAGCTGTCAGAGGTAACAGGGATTACGAACTTGGAACGCCGTAAAGTAAATCGCGTGTGAACTGACAAGAAGTACAGATTTCACCCACTCGCTCTCCACGAAAAGCACGTACAAGGAAATGGCGTTCTACACTTACCTTTTAAACATGCCCACACATCCAGCTCACTTCCGGGTGTACGCGCTAAGGCCCCATCCTCCAATTACACGTGCTGACACTCTGACGTGCAGTCATTGGACGTGTAACATGCACCCGTGTACAGGGAAACGCCCGCGCACGCACGTCACAGACGCGCATACGCGCTGTTGGCTTTTGGGCCAGTGAATTCGCTACGTGTGCTGACGCGGTTACGCGCTAAGGCCCTTTCCTCAAATTACACGCAGACGTGCTGGATTTTCACGTGCCAAATCACTCCGTATCAAGCTGGCCACGCGTAAGCACACGGAAGACCACGCTCCTGCCCAGAAGGCCGAATTACTCCCCCCCAGAGCCCCGAGCACGCTCCCACCTGCCATCTGCTGCTGCCTGATTGCCTGCTGCCCACGTGGCCTGCCATTTGCTGCCTGCATATCAGCCAGGGGTGCTGTTGCTGTGACCACCCCTGCTGGAACCGAAGACTCCCGACTGGGATTCCATCGCTCCACAGCCCAGCCCCAGGACCCAGTTGCCCACCCACTCCTGCCTCTGGGGTTGTCATGTCGGGCACTGCAACATCTGGCACCACTGACAACCCCCGGCCAGAGAGGCAGAGGGGCACCAGCTTCACTGCCACCGAAGTTGGTGTCCTGGTGGAGCAAGTCCTGGGGCAGTATGATGCCCTCTTTGGAAGTTTGTGCGCCGACAAGGAAGGACGGACTCGGATCTGGACGGACATCGTGACTGCCATCAACGCGGAGGGGGTGGCAGTCCGCGACTTCCAACATGTCAAGAAGCGCTGGGAGGACTTCAGGTCCAGGACCCTCAACAAGGCCCGGCGCCTCTTGAAGGCAGTGGATGCTAAGGGGCGCCGGGGCCACTTGTCGGACGATCAGATGAGGGTCCTGGAACGTATATCCCCAGCGCTCCACGTCCAGGTCCTTGAGAGGCAGACCCGTCTGGAGTCGAGCGGTAAGTGTACATGCATCATGATTGTAAGCTGTGCGTGTGGTGATGTGCCAGTAGTGTGCAGGTTGCACATCTGTTTGTATGGGGCCGAGTATGGGTGGGGATGTACAGGGCCGTGAGGCTAACACATGCGAGGGCTGTCATGTGTGAGACATGGATGGTGCTTGTGTGTGTAGGCTTGCATGCCAAATGCAGTTGTGTGGGCACACATGTTTGGATGAATGTGTATGTAAGTAGGCATGTTCGTGATGTCACACATGGATGTTGTTTTCAGCTGCATGTATCAGCACTGTGTACATGTGCATGTGTGTGTATTTGACAAGGGTACAACAGTGATGCAACATGGATGCATGTGACAGCGGGATGTGGAAGCCTGATTGGCAGATGTGACATGGATGCCCATCTGAACACTGAGACAGTTGGCAGAGGTGTACACATGCATGCAAGTGTGCTGGTGTGTACATGTGTAGTGCACTCCCTGTGTTGCATGTGGTGTCTGGCTCACCTTTGTCTGCTCATGCTGTTGTATGTGTATGGATGGTGCTGGCAGTTGTGATATGGCTGTGGTATGGCTCATGTGTGCAAGTTGAAATGACATGTGTGTTGGCGATTGTGATGCCATGTCTGAGGTTTGCCAATGCCACTCATGTACAACTGTCATGTGTGTATGTGTCCATTGTACAGTGCCCTGATGCCTGTGTTTTATTTCTCCCTGTCTGCAGCGTCAACTGATGAAGAGGGCCGAGAAGGTGCTGTGGAGCACAGCGGCGGGGATCGCACCGCCAGCCAGAGACGCAAGGCCCGGCTCCCCTCCCAGGTTGTGATCTCGTCGGTGAGTGAGGAGTCTGGTGCCGCGTCCCAGGCCGCAGCTGCTGGGGGGAGGTCCAAGAGGCGGAGGTCGGAGGTGGACTCCTCGGCAGCAGAAGGGGCAGCTGGAACCCCACAGGGCCCAACGGGGGAAGATGGCATGGAGTCATCCAGGTTGGTGGGGGGTTTGGTGGAGGAGGAGGCCGTGCAAGCAACAGAGACGGGGTCTGGAGGTGGGGATTGCACTGGTGCTAGTGGTGCAGTGCAGGACCAGGGACAGGAGGCAGCACAGGCCACCGCGGAGGTGCCTGTGTGCAAACCTGTCCCTGATCCTGTCACTGCATCATCTTGCACCAGCAGGGATGCCTACGTCCAGACCCGTTTTCAGGCAGGGGATGAGCTCACAACAACTGGCCTTCCTCTGCCTGCAGACGTGGCTATCCGGGTCTGGGTTGAGCCTGTCCTGACTGGTGTGGCGTTGCGTCAACGGGCCATGCGAGGTGACCTGCAGTCTTTTCATGAAGAGACTGCGAGTCATCTCGAATGGCTCGTTGACCACGTCAGCCTGCTGGGACAGGTCACCCAGGCCGGATTCCTCCGTCTGATGGGGCTTGCTCCGACCCCCTCCTCAACTGGACCCCCTACGCGCCAGTCGTCCTCTGTGCCATCTTCCCACCCATCAGTCACCTGGGTGCCCTGTGGAGCTGCCTCTGACGGTGCGGCCAGGCTGGTGGAGGAGGCATCCCTGCCACAGTCGGGAGTCGGACATCCAGCAGGGGTGGCCACATCAACGACTGCACCCCAGCCAGTGGTGGATGTGCAGGCAGCAGGAGGCAGGGCACGGGCAGAGGCACAGCAGCAACGAGGTGGGAGCCATGATGGCTCGGAGCCTTCGACAACGGAGGGGCAGGCATCGGCCGGAGGGCAGGAGGACCCAGGACGGGAAGTGTCTTCCGTGTGGCAGCGGTTGGGCCACGCCATAGATGCGGAGCGGCAGCGGGCGCAAGAGGCACGGCTCACGATGGTCAGGGCAGAGAACTCTATGCGGAGGGCCCTGAGGAGGGGCGAGTGCCTCGAGGCAATCTGCAGGGAGTTGGAGGTGAACATGTCGACGGCCCTGCGGACTCTCGGGGCCATGGAGGAGGACCGCCTCCGGGACATTGAGCAGGAGTTCGATGATGCCCTGGCCCGAAACATCCCGAAGTGAGCCGTCGGACTAGCGCGCTGCCCTTGTAAATAGTTCTGTAGTTAGTGTTAGGTTTCCTTTGGTTTTGCATTTTTTTTGGACCTTTTGGACAATGGCCCACATTTTTGTATATAGTTTTTTTTATTAGGTAGTGTTATTAGATAGGTTTCATTTCTTCTGTTGGGATCATGGACCGTGGATTGTTTATCTGTATATAGTTGACTGTTGGATTTTCATATTTTTTTATGATTTACCCATGGAGCAATGGTTTTCGATTTTAATTTTCCATTGGATTTACTTTTGTGGACTGTGACTTTGGACACCTTTCCTTTGGATTATGATTTGTGGTTTAGCATTATTTCACGGACATGCTGTTTGTTTTTTTTTTTTAAATTCCCATTTTTGTTTGTTTATTTTTTATTTAATTTATGTTGCTGTTAATACATATTTTTTCTTCAAACTTCAATGTGTAGTATCATCTCATTGGTTTCATGCATATCATGATATGGGTTTTGACATTCACTGACACCCATTGTGTGTATGTGAGGGACATGTGTTCATTTCCAAACTTGCAATTGGGGTTCTATGATGTTATTGCCATTTCTAAGTGCGTGGATGCAATACTCGGGAGGGTGTTTGGCATTTGGAGGCTGACCATAAGGGCCAGGGATCTAGATTGTGATGACATGTTGGCTGGGGGACATGTGTGGGGCCCTGGTGGAGGGTGCCCCACAGTGCTGGGGGCGGGGGTGCAGGGGGACATGAGTTGGACATGTGTGGGGGACTGCTGGCAGGTGCCCCACAGTGATGGGGGGTGGGGGTGCAGGGAGACATGAGTGGGGGCCTGGTGAAGGGTGCCCCTGGATGCAGGGGGGTGGGGGTGCTGGGAGACATGAGTGGGGGCCTGGTGGAGGGTGCCCGTGGATGCAGGGGGGTGGGGGTGCTGGGAGACATGAGTGGGGGCCTGGTGGAGGGTGCCCCACAGTGCTGGGGGTGGGGGTGCAGGGGGACATGAGTTGGACATGTGTGGGGGCCTGCTGGCAGGTGCCCCACAGTGCTGGGGGGTGGGGGTGCAGGGGGACATGAGTTGGACATGTGTGGGGGCCTGCTGGCAGGTGCCCCACAGTGCTGGGGGGTGGGTGTGCAGGGAGACATGAGTGGGGGCCTGGTGGAGGGTGCCCCTGGATGCAGGGGAGTGGGGGTGCTGGGAGACATGAGTGGGGGCTGGTGGAGGGTGCCCCTGGATGCAGGGGGGGTGGGGGTGCTGGGAGACATGAGTGGGGGCCTGGTGGAGGGTGCCCCTGGATGCAGGGGGGTGGGGGTGCAGGGAGACATGAGTGGGGGCCTGGTGGAGGGTGCCCCACTGTGCTGGGGGGTGGGGGTGCAGGGGGACATGAGTTGGACATGTGTGGGGGCCTGCTGGCAGGTGCCCCACAGTGCTGGGGGGTGGGGGTGCTGGGAGACATGCGTTGGTGGGCAGTAGTGCAAGGTGACATGTGGGTTGGCTGGGGGGCATGGGCATGGTGGATGGGCTGCCTGCGGGACATGTGCAGGGTAGTCCCCTGTGGTGTGGGCCACCTGCAGGGGTCGTGGAGGGTGTTGGTTGAACAGCTGGGAGGACCCACACGGCGGATTCACGTGTAGGACTGGCCGACACCCCCGGAATCCACATAGGCTGCTGGATTCACGTGTGGAATTTCACTTGCACCTTGGAATACACGTACCCTGCTGAAATCGCGTGTAGAACTTCCCGCGCACCTTGGAATACACGTATCCTGCTGAAATCGCGTGTGGAACTTCCCACGCACCTTGGAATACACATACCCTGCTGAAATCGCATGTGGAACTTCCCGCGCACCCCAAAATACACGTACCCAGGGCAATCGCGTGTGGAACGTCCCGCAAACTGGTGGAGGGTGCCCCTGACTGGTGCGGGGTGGGGGTGCAGGGAGACATGAGTGGGGGCCTGGTGGAGGGTGGCCCTGGATGCAGAGGGGTGAGGGTGCTGGGAGACATGAGTGGGGGCCTGGTAGAGGGTGCCCCTGGATGCAGGGGGATGGGGGTGCTGGGAGACATGAGTGGGGGCCTGGTGGAGGGTGCCCCTGACTGGTGGGCGGTGGGGGTGCAGGGAGACATGAGTGGGGGCCTGGTGGAGGGTGCCCCTGGATGCTGGGGGGTGGGGGTGCTGGGAGACATGAGTGTGGGCCTGGTGGAGGGTGCCCCTGGATGCAGGGGGGTGGGGTGCTGGGAGACATGAGTGGGGGCCTGGTGGAGGGTGCCACTGGATGCAGGGGGTTGGGGGTGCAGGGGGACATGAGTGGGGGCCTGGTGGAGGGTGCCCCACAGTGCTGGGGGTGGGGGTGCAGGGAGACATGAGTGGGGGCGTGGTGGAGGATGCCCCTGGTTGCAGGGGGGTTGGGGTGCTGGGAGACATGAGTGGGGGCCTGGTGGAGGGTGCCCCACAGTGCTGGGGGGTGGGGGTGCAGAGAGACATGAGTTGGACATGAGTGGGGGCCTGGTGGAGGGTGCCCCTGACTGGTGGGGGGTGGGGGTGCAGGGAGACATGAGTGTGGGCCTGGTGGAGGGTGCCCCACAGTGCTGGGGGGTGGGGGTGCAGGGGGACATGAGTTGGACATGTGTGGGGGCATGCTGGCAGGTGCCCCACAGTGCTGGGGGGTGAGGGTGCTGGGAGACATGCATTGTTGATCAGTAGTGCAAGGTGACATGTGGCTTGGCTGGGGGCATGGCCATGGTGGATGGGCTGCCTGCAGGACATGGGCAGGGGTGCAGGGTGGTCCCCTGTGGTGTGGGCTGGCTGCAGGGGCCGTGGAGGGTGTAGAGGGAACACCTGGGAGGACCCACACGTCCAATTTACGTGTAGTGCTCCCCGCGCACCCCTGAAATACATGTGCCCTGATGGAATCGCGTGTGATACTTCCCGCGCACCCCTGGAATACACGTACCCTGATGGAATCGCGTGTGATACTTCCTGCGCACCCCTGAGATACACGTACCCTGCTGATTTTGCATGTGATACTTCCCGCGCACCCCTCGAATACACGTACCCAGATGGATTCGCGTGTGATACTTCCCGCGCACCCCTGAAATACACGTACCCTGCTGATTTTGCGTGTGATACTTCCCGCGCACCCCTGTAATACACGTACCCTAATGGAATCGCGTGTGATACTTCCCGCGCACCCCTGAAATACATGTACCCTGCTGATTTTGCATGTGATACTTCCCGTGCACCCCTGGAATACACGTGCCCTGATGGAATCGCATGTGTTACTTCACGCGCACCCCTGATGTACACGTACCCAGGACAATCGCGTGTGATACTTCCCGCGAACCACTGAAATACACGTTCCCCGCTTGGCGTTTGCTGTTTGGCAGCCCTGTGAACTGGTCCAGGGTTTGCGCAGCCCTTTGCAATGAATTGGGAATTTTGAAGGGTTTTCCTTGCGCGAGGGCGTTCTTGGGGGCGTAACTGGCACTGCTGCAGGGTCGCTGCGCCACTCTGCGCCACGGCTGGTTTTGGAGGCTGGAATCCATGAATACGCTGTGCGATGAAATGGATTTTATCGCACGCGGCTGGCGCAGTGTATCGCACGGGGACACTGTGCACCAGCCGCGTGTGCCACTTTTGTGCGAAATTCTATGAATTACCCAAGTCTTTTCTCTTTCTTTGATGAGTTATCTCTCTTACTCCTTTGGGCTCCTTCGTCACAGTTTAATTAACTTCAGAGCACAAAGGAATCTATATTACTTGCCCATCTCTGTTCTTTGTTTCAGTGGTTTTGTCAGAAATGTCTTCCAGATGAATGTTAGGACTAACTTTACAATAACAAAGGGTGGCTTGGTCTGATGGTCTTCTCTGAAGCATGAATGTTAGTCATGGTTCAACAGAGAGGGTTTTAGGGAGTTCCTTAACGGAATGGGAGATCTTATCCCCAAGAGGGAAGTCTCTCTCTGTGAGGCCCCACTTACCACCACCCATAGGGGTAATGTTGTGTAGCAGGCTCAACTTCCTAGCCTCACAAAGAAAGGCTCCCATCTGGGGAGAAATGATGAAACCCTGCGAATCGTCAAAGAGGACAGAAGTGTTATGCACTTCAGCATCTATAAGGCAGTGGCAATCATTGAAGATTGTGGAAGATGGTCCGAAATGGCCTACCTTAACATTTGATTTTTTTCCCATACACCTAGATGAGTTTATTCTGTTGGAGATGCAACTTGGGGGACAGATATATGTTACCAAAGCAATTCTAATGGGCAGGTTGGTTGTTGTGCCACATTTCCGGGTCTTCAAAAGTGATGCATTACCTGAACAATTTCTGATTGGTTGGCAGGCTTGGGAGGAATGGATAATAACATCATTTGTTGGAACGGTCAGATGAGTGTTGGAAGCGGCCGTTTGTTTCTTTCAGTGATTCTGACGGTGACGGTTTGACGCTCAACATTCCATGCAGAGAGGTTCTTTCCTTTAACTCATTGTTGCTGCACGGCTCATGAGACTGTGAGACCATGAGCCTGCAGACCGCAGACTGTAGACCGTAGATCGCAGCAGACCGCAAGCAGTAAGCGGTATGCGGTGGTGGAGCTGCAAGTAGTCAGTAAGCAGTGACCAGTTGCTCTAGGTAAGCATTTTTTTTGGATGCAAATGGAAAAAGCGTTTTGCTGCATTCATTGCACTCGCTTTGTTCAGCTTGCTTCAACTTGCTTGCTCCTGTGCTCCTGGGCCTTCCTCTGTGGAGTGAAGCCACAACCGGTGAATGCCGACCGTTACTAGTCCCTTGGGTGCTCGCACACGCCTACAGCTAAGACGTGCAGCAAATGTTATGCTCATGAATGATCCGGCGGTATTTGAATCTCCAGATTGTAGCCGCCTACATTCAATGTCTAACAACAATGTTCTGCCCCATATGGATTGTACCCCTAGCAGCCAAGGGGGCGGTGGCAGGGGGAATGAAGGTGAACATGGACCCACCGCCTCGGGTGGAGGGATCAGTGTTAATGGATGCGGGAGCCCAGGAGGGGGAGGCATGCGCCCCCAGTGCACTGTGTTGGAGTGACTTGTCTAATAATCTGCCGCTGATGCAAGCAGCTAAAATAAGACAAGAGCTGGACTTTAACTTGTGTAAAGTGCAAGTCGAGCAAGAAGGGCTGACTGCAAATAAAAAAAATATTGGTGGACTCGGAGACAGCAGTATTCAAACAAAACCAAAGCCTCCCCTTTCAAGTGGAAGTGGAACCAGTTTGGGAGGGCAGGATGTTTAGTCCGAGCCACCAAGAGGACATGCACTTGGGCAAACTGAAGAACAGAGATGAAAGGCTGGATGAAGACGGCCAACCTAGGAAAGAGATGATCAGTGAAGTGCTGATTGGGGGTGAGTTGGCTCGCCTGACAACAGGCGGGCGCAATGCCGACCTGGCAGCTCATCTGGCCAGAGAACTCACAGACCTCACTATAAAAATTGTGCAGCAGAAGAGAATCAGCCTATCTTGCGTAAAAGAGCGACTTCTAGCACTGGATGAATCTTGCAAACAGGCTGATAAGTAGGTGGAGCAACAGGAATTGAGAAGGGGGTTGGCAACCCCGGTCCTGAGAGTAAAGGAGGATCTTGTGGAGCTGGAACTTGACCAACAAAAACTATTTCATGATCTCTGAGTCTTGCACTTCGAGTATGGAAGATGCTCCATTTATATTATAAGATCGCAGCTTAAATAAAGATGAGATTTTGCCAAATAAAAAGAGTGTACGTGGAAGGTCCACTGCTGACTGTATGCCCTGAAATCAGATAGAGGTGAGTGGGAGTGATAGATCTATGCCTTTATCAACATCTTCGCGCCATCCATCTGAGAGATCAAGTCAGTACATTCGGAAAAGCAAGGAGCCCTCTCGTGCTGAAGATCGGGCCTATCTTCAAGAGACTGTTATGCCATCTTTGACAGTGTCTCTAACACCTTTCACCAAGTTATATGAAGCATTGTGTAACACCTTGCAGGACCAATCAACCATCATTGCAAACATGTCTAGCAAGATGGCGAGATTGGACATTTTGGTGAACAAAGTAGATTCTTGACTGGAGAAGGAGGCTGAAAATTCAGAAAAATGCCAAAACCACCTATGTGATGTGGCCAGGCGAGAATCGGTGGACAAAGCCTTGCTGATGGATGCATTAATGGCAGATTGCAGAAGGATGAGGGCCCACTGTAAACAGCCAAAACCAGGGGAAAGAGTCCCACCGGATCCGCAGCAATTGAAGAGGAGAACAGTTCTTTAAAGGAAGTGATTTTGATCTCACCAGACAAAACTCAACATCAGAACCCTGTTAGTAAAGGAAAAATGTTTTCAATGTTTAAGCCTAACAAGGCGGCCGAAGCCCCTAAAAATCCTCCAAGTGGCATTAAGAAAAGGTTCAAACAGGTCAATAAAAAAATAAACAAGCCTGTCAGGTGTGACGAAGGGGAAGTCAAATGGCTCTTGAGCATTCCTAAGAAATCTGTGCTCTCATGCTCCAATAGTTAATAGACCCTCGCATAAACGAGCAAGAACAGAATTTAAGTTGCAAATGGTGGAAGGGACCAGTGACCTGATGGCTAGTATGCCATCAGAGAGTCGCAAGGCAATCACAGAACTATCAGACACATGCCTAAGTGACTTAATAGAAGAAATTGGAAGAGAGAAGGAGGTTGATAATTAGAAGGAGATGAGTAGTTTGGAAGGGCTGCAATTGAGAGCCAAATAGATGCGGCTACTCAATTGCAGAGCCCAACGAAACAAAAATCTAATACTGAACAATTGCCATCTCCATTGTGTGAACCAGTAGTGAAATTCAGGACACTAGAAGAAAAGCCAAAGACCATCATAAAAAAGGCTCGAACAAATGTCAGCGTGATGGCCAGGGGGCAAAACCCAAAAAAGAAAGAGGACGTTTTGGGCAAAAGACGTAATAAAAGTTAACAACGATCCGAAGTGTCCGCAGGCATATCGGCTAGTCTAAAGATTTATTTGGAACGATTCGTCAAGAGCTCAAATTCCATAATTCTAAATAGAAGGAATGTTCTGAGATTGTTTCATTGTATTATTTCACAAAGACAGATATCTACAGCCGACATTAAGATTGTTGAATTTGTATCGGAGAAGCGGACAGATTGGGTCATTTTAAATCTAAATTCCCAAATTCCAAATTAAGAACAAACTCTTGTTGTCACAATCTAAGAAATGTCTTCCATTAGGGTATGATTTTGGCGACTACCAGGAGAGAATTAGAGCGAATTGACAAGCGGCAACAGATTACAAGTCAAAAGCTAAGACAGCTCAAAATGTTGAAACTCCCAAGAAAGAAGATAAAGCTCAAAGGAAGCCTGAAAGTATGAACAAGAAGAAAGTCAGTGCGTTTTCCAAAAAAGATCTTATACCTCTAAAGTTTACAGTTGACAATCAGAAAAATAAGCAAATTCTAAATAGAGGGGAGTTGGAGGAGGGAAGAAAAGCAGAAAAAGCCTGGACTTGGCTGGCGGGTGCTCTTGGAAACACTGGGCAGGAATAGAATACTAAGCCCGTGGGGTTACAGACTCTAAGAATTGCCTCATGGAACATGAGAGGCTTTAGAGCCCTGTTCATGGAAAACTCCCTACTCCTGGAGCAGTTTGATATATTATGTTTTCAAGAATCTTGGTTAAAATCTGTGCCCTTGTGCGAAGGTTTTACGGCATATTTGAATCCAGCCCCTAAAGGAATCATGGGGCGTCCCTTCTCAGGCCTTTTGACTGTGGTAAAAATGGGGTCTGGCTTGAATGTTACTAGGGTAGAGTACCCCAGTCCAGACATCCAAATTATTACTCTAACAAGCACATCAAAGAAGCAAGGTGACACTTATCTCCTAATAAATATATACTGGAGAGTCAATATGGCCAATGAAAGTAACTTGTGGAGTCAATTGTGAAGGTGGTGGATGAGGTGATGAGGGAATGGGATGAGGCAAGGATTATTCTTTGTGGAGATTTAAATATTAAACTCCTTAATAAGAAAGGAGTTCCCTTGCAAGAATGCGAATGGGATGAGAGAGCATCTAAGTGAATGATAAGCATGAGATCAGAACTATGTGCATGCTGAATGTGTTAACAGCAGGTGATATACCCGGTAAATGTACTTGGAGAAATGGGGCATTTAAATCATGTATCAATTATTGCTTCATCTCTGACAATTTAAGGCAGAGGGTGAAATCAATTTGAGATATTACATCAAATGTCAAGTAACCACAATCTTTTGGCAATTTCGATATCTTTGGCAGAACCCAGAAGGTGCTTAGAGAAAATGGGGGAGGTAGATTTTGAATGAGCGATGAACCGATTAAAATTGAGACCCAATGATATCACGCAAATAACAAGTAAGTATGAAACCTTGTCACAATTAGACCAGTGTAGAGTGGAATATCTGGGGATTCTGAAGGAATTTGTTCAGAATGGGTGCAGTAGGGGTAAAGGTGAGTGGGTTAGAAAACACGTCCACAATCAAGAACTGGTGATGGCTAAGCGAGAAATAGAAGCCTTTATTAGAACGATCAAGAGAGATGGAGGTACGCTACAGAAGCAACGAACAAAGAAAGCCAGACAAAAATAGCAAAATTGGCCGATTGCCACCAGAATTGTTAGGGCTCAGAGGGATGCAGAGCACATGCTGAAAATGGTATGTGGCAAAAATATGGGCAACCTCTGGGAACTGATAAATAATGGTTGTCATATTAGAGCGGGTAACTCCATAAGTATGGTTGCAGAAGCAGATTGGGTTTCACACTATACCTCCCTTTTGGCAGATCCAGGATGGGTGGAGAATGAGAAAGAGGAGCTATGGTCTCGAGTTGGAATTTCGACTTCAATGAGGAAGAAGCCATAAGGATGGTTGGCAACTTGAGTTCATCTAGGACTGCCTGTTAAGATGGGATATCTAATCAGGAACTAAAAAAAAATGAGGAGTTATGGGGAAAACTACTGGTTGCTATGTTTACACAGATTATGCAAAATAAGGAGGTGTCGTCCACTTGGAGAGAGGCTAACATCGTTTCTATCTTTAAGAAAGGAGATAGAGCAGAGCCCAAGAACTACCGGGCCTATTGCGCTCTTAGATTCAGTGGGAAAATTGTTTGCAACTGTGTTATTACAAGATCTAAAGGCATGGGCAGCCAGTAGTGGAATCCTCAACCCAAGACAACAGGTTTCGGTAAGGGTGTAGGGCCCCCCTTAATCTTTTTTATTATGAACATACTTAAAGAGAGGGCATTGGATTCGAAAACATGTTTGTACTTAGCGTTCATGAAGCTAGAACAGGCATTCGATGGGTTAATCAGAGCAAAGCTGTGGACTAAGCTGAGAGCTTGGCATTACCCTGTCAACCTTATCGAAGTCATGGAGGCCCTGTACTCCAATACTTCAGTAAAGATAAGATTATCCAAAAAGGGCCATCTGACTAAATAGATCCTTACCTTCCGAGGATTAAAACAGGGGTGTGCTCTGGCACCATTGTTAATCTGTCTTTATATCGCAGATTTGGGGTATTCACAGCAGGATATGGCAGCCTTTCTGCCTAAAATAAACCAGGTTGAAGTACCCTGGATCCTATTTGCGGACCATTTGCTTTTCCTGGACTTAACGCCCATTGGCCTCCAGATGCGGATTGTGTCATTCGAAAACTATCTATCAGAAAATGGCATGAAGATCAATGTGACGAAGTCCAAGATTTTGACTTTGAGATAGGCCCGCAAAGAAAAAGGTTGTGGCTTCACGTGGAGAGTGGGTGGGAAACCTCTCGAAATAGTAGACTCCATGACATACTTAGGGGTTTTAGTAAATCGGAACTCGAATATTAAGGCTTCCAAATGCACTGCCTATGTGCTCAATTAGGCACGAACTTCGATTGCAATCTCTTGAGACTTTGGTGCTATGGAAGACAGCAGCATTATATAGGAAATGTACATACAAGGCTTCGGTGGTCCCCTTTGCAATATTCGATCCGGTCAAGGAAATGCAGGATCAATATTTAACCCAATTGAGGGAGAAGGTGGAAATGATTTTGGAAAGCAAAGGATTGAAATGAGGGATTTGGAAGTAAATCCGATGAGGGTAAAAAAGAAAATCCAAACTCTTGATAGGATAACAACTATAGAGAAATGGCATTTAGATAAATTAAGGCAGCCTCTAGATTAAGAGCGAAATGGATTAAATTGCCTACCGGCATACTTGCAAAAATTTCCCTCTCCAGTATAACTACTTAGGTGCCCTTTCAATGTTGTTAGTACAAGAGAAGTACAGTGGGCCAGGAAGTTGCCAGGATTTAGGGATGCACATTGTAGATTTTACAAGGAGCAAGGTAGTATATAACCGTTGCTCCATCTGGTAACGGCTTGTCAATCCCTAAGAGAAGTAAGAAGTAAATTCCTAGACGGTCAAAGAAATACCTTAGAGCTGTTAGGCCCAACTAAGGGTGGGAATGGATTCTTGGGGGAGAGAGAACCAGCATTGTAATTGCAGTTATGAATATGGTGGAATTTACACACAAAAAGCTGGGGAAGCAGAGATGGAGGTATTGACATCTGAATAAATGCTAAATCTACCAGAAGCAGAAATTCATTCACTATCTAGTAATTCTCCCTCATATCTCAGTTTTTATGGTCTTTTGTGTTGATGTAAATGGGTTTCTTTTTTGTGTTTTTAAGAAATAGGGAAGATGGGCGTGAGGAGGGTTATTTTTTAAAATTAAAGTTAAGCACAAACTGAGATTAATGAAATAATGTGAGTAAAAAGGAGATATGTGTTATATGTTAAAGGTTTGAATTTTGTATTTATTTACTTTTTTTAAACCAATAAAACATTTAAAAAGAAAACAAATAATAATTTGTTGGTATATTTTCATTGAATATCAGGGGACTTTGAGGTGTGTTTTGCAGCTGAGAACACTGTCAATGTGCTCCCATTTTTGGGAATTGAGCATCATTCCATGGGAATGACCCCAAATTGTTGCAGGTGAACTTGAAGAAACTGAAAGAACTGTTGTCAGGGCCTCTAGGTAGGGTTATGATCAGCTATGTGAAAGATAGCAATTATTTGGACACCTTAGATTTACATGTGTTGCGATGAGTATGTCCTACATCATTTGAGTGTTTGAGAGACCACATCATATGAGCAGGATACAGTAGGATTAAAGGGAAAAGGAGATGTTTGTGAGAGACCACAGTGTAGTGGCATGTGTCTAGTAAAGGAATCAAAACTATGGATGGACAAGCTTCATCAGATGTGCTGATGTGGGCAATCTTGATGTCTTTTGGACGCTACTATTGAGCGAGAAATTGCCAACTACCTTATTTGAGAAAGTCAATAGCATTGCCATATTTGGACTTCTGATGCTGTTGCTGTATAAGAGGTGTTTGGGAATGCAAGGGAGTTGTTTATTGCAATATCAAAAAATCAGGTGGGACTTACACCCGTTTTTTTCTAATCTCTAGAGACCATTCACAATTTTAAAACTCAAATTCTAAAGACATTTTTGGCAATAACTAGTTCCAAATGTAGTTTAGGAATAGTAAAAACTCACAATTGTATTCAAAAACAATTAAATACATTACATTCAATGCCAAAACACTAGTAAAGTTCCTAAAAACGACAAACTAATATACCTTCTTAGAAAACACATAAAAAACATATACAAATGACTTGGTCCATATTCTTACCAACCTAGTAAAAATATGCCACGGTATGGTGGGGGAGCTTAAATTAATAAATGATCCTCCCTCTTCCCATGCTCAACATGTTTCAGTTTTACAACCCAATCGTGGTGAACTTTCTTCAGAAGATTTTTCTTTGCGTCACTTCTAATTTCTAACTCGTAGATTTTTTTCCTTGCTACAGTGTACGAGTCACCATATCAAACATCTACAAGACTATTTACAGTTCTGAAAATTCTTGCTTTCAAAACACAACATTTGCACTAAGGCTTAATTGGAACAGGAGGCAGAGATACTCTCAAAGAAATTAAGAGAACGAGGATAACCCAACAAAATTGTGAAAAAAGCAGTGAAGCGGGCAAACAATAATCACTGTGAGGCCCTGCTGGAGAAGACTGACAAATCCCCCATGGATAATAAATAGATTTACGTGTCAACTTGTAACAACTTAAGTTTCAAGATACAGACTATATTGTATAAACACTGGTGAGTATTTGACAATACACGAATTAAAGAACAACAACCGCTGTTTGCCTATAGAAAGAGCTCCTGCATTGGAAACCTAGTGAGCCAAAGTAGGTTAGGCAACACTAAAGAAAATTGAAATACCATACAAAAATCATGGAGGGTGGATACAATTAAAGGGCATTTTTCCCGTGTGGGAAATGCAGGGTTTGCAAACATAGAAAAAATCCAAAACAGTAGAGATTGGATTGACCCAAACATGGATACAGAATAGTTTTACTAATTGCAATTATGACCACGTGATACACATGATTACTTGTCTCTGCGGACTCCAACATATAGGAAAGACTAACAGAAAAATCAAAGTACAAATCATGGAACATAGAAGTTGCTTGAAAAATTAAATAGAGGGATGATTTTTCATGGACCTTTCTACAACAAATCCACAGAAGCAATTTAAGAGTCTACGAGAAGATGCCGATCTGAAGGGATCAAGAACTGATGTTTATTACCAGAAATGACAGCAGAGGCCTTAATGAAGAGATGGAGTGGCACAAAATCTAAATTCCTTATCATGGAGGATTAAAGTAGGGGGGGAGAGACACTGTAATTTGGGGAGGGTCAATTCATATGGAACCTCGTAATTAGTTATTCAGTTAGTACAGCACACAGTAACTCAGTAGCTTAACTAACTATCCCCCACTTTTTACTGGCCAATAATATGAGCTTAAGATCTTAGGGTATGATAATACACTCTTATTAGAAGAGATACCAAAGGTCATGGCTGCGGCATGCCTATTATACACAGACCTTATTATGACCACATAATTAAATTTTGTCCAGTATTAATCACCCAGATGTATAAATAATAACCCTACGAATTTGGGTGTGGTCAACTCTTAATAATATTAGGTTTTGTCAAGTTCATTTTTTGGACTATTCTAGATTCACGGGGTGCTCGCACCCGTAATAAATTGATATGATCGCTACTACAGTAGCTGGAATCCTGGGTCTTCACTGTATACAAGCACTCAGCGTTCATAAATGGGGGGCATCACAGCTAGACCCGCACAAAAATTGCAGCAACACTAGCCACGAGACAATAGAGAACTGTTTCAGATAGAATAGGCTCTGGTGGTCAGAATTATTGTTTCTCCAACACAACGGAGTACAAGAACTCTTTGCACAGATTGGGGCATGCAGATGAAATCACAGCAGAAGTCAACGCCACCAGATTTATAGGTATGGACTGAGCCCACACTAGTTACTGCTGTATTAATGTTACAACAATGTAATTTATACATGCCCTCCATGCCTAGAACTAACTGGAGGCTGAAGAACTAGCCAAGAGCAGACACGCCTCCCCTAAGGATTCTGACAGAAAATGAGGAACACTACCTATAATTGAAGCATCGCTACATGCCACCGAACCCACACAGGTACATTTGTTGAGGGACTGTAGCTCTATTCTGTAGATTGTACTTAGAGTAGAGACACCCACTTATTAGATAAACATTCCATTTCTTTATTGTAGGTGGATGAGAAGAAACAGCCGTTCATGCCCTAATCCACAGCGTATGCCAGAGACTCTCTCACAGGTAATCACACCAAATGAGGGCAGTGAGGAGAGTGGAAGAATTTTTTCCGACCACTCCCACTAAATAGTTTAGCATTTAGTGCTAATACTATCCTGTTTTTTCTAATCTTAGAGCTAAGGAGGAGGAGTCCCAAATGTTATCAAGTCATTACAACTTGGTTAGAAGTGACGCAAAGAAACATCTCCTGAAGAAGGTTCACCAGAATTGGGTTGTGGAACTGAAACATGTTGAGCATGAGAAGAGGCAGGATAATTGATTAATTTAAGCTCCCCCCGCCGCCATACTCTGGTATATTTTTACTAGGGTGGTAAGAATACGGAACAAGTCACTTGTATGTGGCTTTTCAGGTGTTCTTTAAGAAGGTTTATGAATTTGTTGTTTTTAGGAACTGTACTAGTGTTTTGCCATTGATTGTAATGTATTTAATTGTTTTCGAAAAAAATTGTGAGATTTTACTATTCCTAAACTAGATTTGGAACTGGTTATTGCCAAAAATGTCTTTGGAGTTTGAGTTTTAAAATCGTGAATGGTCTTTACAAATTAGAAAAACCGGTGTAAATCCCACCCGAACTTTGATATTATTTAACCCATTCGGGTCTAGGTTAGATGACATACACCTCCACATTAGGAAGAATGACCTGGTGTCTCTTGGTTGTTATTAAGTTGGTTATTGTAAACAGTAAACGTGTAGTTGTGTATGAGAACACACAATCTACAAGGGACATATCGGTGCTAAACATTTTGAGAGTGTTTTATGTTTTATTTGAATGGGAACCAATAGGTTTGAACATGCCGCCTCCTGGAAATGAGAAGTGTGGGTCACAGTGCCTAGAACCTAGAAGGCAGGAAATTCTTTTAAAACCTACTGGAACTGGAGTATCCAAGGGGTGGGAAAAATATGGATAAAAAACCTTGGCGATGGTAATGTGGACAGGACTGGATTATTGGGCTGATCAGGATCAGCAGGAGATGGGTATCGAGAGCTTATACCAGGTTACAGACAGAATTCCAAAAGCGAGAGACTGGAAACAAGGAGTAGTGGGGTCTAGGTGCAGAAATGTATTTGCTGAACGATTAGCAAGGCAGAATGAACAAAGAAACAGGCTAAAGTCTGGAACAGGATAAGGAGGTAGAAATAGCAGGATCCATATATGTTTGGACCAGGCCAGAAGTATTGCGGCACACTTAACTACTCCTCACATTGGCTTTCATCGTGGGCTGAACAAGCATCTTAACCTGGAAACTTGAAGTGTCAGACACTCCATATTCGGAAGGGCTTTGATTATTTGGCATTAAGATGTCAGCCATCTTAGTTGAGTATGTGCCAGTTAGTGCTCTCGAGCAAGGACAGTACACCACAGAAGAACACCAACAATCTAAATAGCAGCCATGTAAGCCTGGCCCAATCACCAGCAGGAGCATTAGAGGACTCACGCACCTGGGTGCTGGAAATGCTTCAGAGGAAAGTGCAGAGCCCTGGTGTAGGGCACAGTAGTAGAGCAATTGTATTTCAGGAGCAAACATGGGAATGTCAAACATGACAGGCAATGATATTGATGTCATGGACCACCCTTTTATTTTACCAATGGTTGAGATTCTGTAGGTTGACTGTGGATGCATACCGGGAGGGTGCTGACACAGATGCCTGCAGATTTCTGGAAGCTCAGGCACTGAGGACCCTGCAACTAATAGAATGGCCACCCCAGCTGCAGGCAGAACTAAGGCATTTCTACCGGGAAGGGCAAATACAGGACATATCAAACAACAGAGATGCCTCTTTGGAGACTGTAAAAGAGGGGAGAGAGATACACTGGAAAATAGATTATGGCCATGAAGCACCAAGTAAAAACCAGAGGGCAGAGGTGGGTGAACTATTACAGCGAAAGGAAGCCCTAGAAAACACAATACAAGGCAACTAGTGGCGGCACACAGAAAGTATAAGAAAGCTCAACTAGAGCAGGAAGACGATAAGGCTGGAGAAAGATGAATTTGGTATGTACGTGCAAGGAAAGAATGCGGAGTAATATTAACTTGTACAAAATACCTCTTTCGAAAGAACTGTCCGCACTACTTGATGTGAACGACATCTCCTGTAAAATGTTGTCTACTGAAAGGATACTATCTGACTGCATGTACTGCAGAGGTTGTAGTATTCACTTCTGTTTCCGAAACCGTTTTATTAGATTGTGCATACTAAATTGCAAGGAAGCCCTATCACTAAGAGGGATAATGGTAAATGAGAATAACCAAGCCAAAGTATGCCAAATTCAGGATGCTTTGTACAGTAATCTAAATGGGTGGGCAATGGTGGATTGTCTGCTTCAGGGTGAATGCTAATGACACAAGAAATCTCATACATAAAAGGGCAGAAAATACATTGCGGAAGGGAAGGTAAGGAAAATCAGCTGAGGATAATCAGCTGGAATGTAGCTGGGGTAAAGAACAATGCCCATGATGTGGGGTGGATTCAGTGGCTATGATATAATCTGCCTCCAGGAAACCTGGCCACAGAATCCCAGTTTGCTGGATGAACTCTTCCCTGCGTTTGATAATTATGCAGTAATATCTGCATTTGATCTTCGGGACACCTACAGGAGAAGTCCATCACCAAGCCACCTCCTCCTTCCTTGGCTTCTCTGATTATCCGTTGCGTAGACCTCGATTTAATGTATTGAATTTATCATCACAGTGTCTCCAGTTGTGATCATTAGAAGATCAGGGCAACATCAAAATGCTTGTTTCCTTTAATCTAGCTGTTTCAATTCCAGGTGGTGGATGGTTTAGATCTGTGGTAGGGCTTTTTTTTAGCTGCAAAATCTGTTTGCTTGTGTGGTAAACAAAACCCACTTTTCTTCCACTTGATATGTTTTCGAATATATACTAATATTTATGCCTAATTTAGCAACATAAACGCCCACTATCCAATCGAAAATGTGTACTCTTGAATTGTTGATTCTCCCATTGACTTGAAATATTCCTATGAACAAGGTGACATTTGGGGTTCAGAGTTAGAAATACCCTTCGAGCTAATGGGCCAACACATTGGGCCTCATTGCGAGTACGACTGTGTGGTAAAAATCGCTGGTAAAGTCGCAGTAGTTCTGTTGCGCCCACTATACCGCACCAATGTACTACGCAATTCAGCAGTAAAGTGGAGGATGTACCTCACCTTCTTACCACCATAAATCATTGGAATTACCATTCACCGTATTTCTAAAATATTCCCCATGGTGTCCAATGGACCTAAAAAATGAGGACTAAAACCACTGTCCTCCCAGTCGCAATCCTGTGATAAATCCACGCGACCGAGTGTTGGTAAGAGTAAAAGTCGAGAGCTTTACTGCCGATTTACTTCCAAACGTGTATTGAGTCCCTATAGAGAAGAGTCCTGCCGAGCATCACTCAGCGATAAGACACCCTGCAAGGACAATAGAAGGTACATTAAGGAATCTTAGCATTTCTTATTAATCGCCATCTCGCTTCGTTTGTTGCCGCTTTGTCGTCTCTCGGGTACAGCAGTGTGCCAGGAAGCTGTCTTTATTATGTTGTAGCTGCCATGGAAACCCTAAGTTGTGTTGTTATGTTCCATGGAAGACGTAATGAATCAAAAGAAATCATTAACCTGCTTTGATTTTTTTTTTACACAATGTTCGCAGTCAAAACACTTCGGGTCTCGTAAGGGCACTGTGAAATCTGAGGCACCCGCTCCAGAGGGCATTCGTCTTAATAAAGCAAGATGTAATGTGGAGTTGTGTCATGCCCAGTTGCATACTATTCATCCAACTCCCGCGATATAATAACAAAAATACAGTCACATCAAGTTTAAGGGTGCAAGGTCAATCAGGAGCAGAGCTCCAGAGAGATCTAATGCAATTTACAGCGTTTGCTGTGCATTTCCTGAAATAACTGCTGACTACCAGATTCCTGATTTGGTTGCTTAGTGTGTGCTTCAGAGGCTTGGTCAGTGCTTAATCATAAACCTACCCAGGTGGTATTTGGATTCAAATCTCTACCAGGCCCCACTTTTAAAAGTTTAAAATGCCTATAATTATTTGTAAAGGAAATAAAGACATTCACTGGTCTGCAGTTTGCTTCAAATGAACAAAATCGAACACACACATTGACACATCCAATGCCTTTAGCTTTGCTACACACACAGGCTTTTTGTGTCTTCTCTACAAATATTGCCCTATTTATACCAATCATCCCAAATGGATATTCGGAGAATTCGATCCTGAAATTTGGCTCCAGCCAGGCTGTTTACATGTGCATTCTGTTCATGATGGAAAACACACTGTACAGATACAGGCCTCTTCCGCATGTGTAGCTCAGGCTGTTTACGAGGGATTACCCTTCTTACCCGTGCCCCTCCAATGCAGATCAGGTCCCTTCCTTGGGGTTTAAGATTAGATGTGGCTAACCCTCATTTTGCCTCGTTTCTGCGGGAAGGCTGCATTTCGGAAACAAAAAATCAGCTTCACACATTCAAACATTGCTGGCTGAGAGAGGGAGAGGGGAGTCATGCAATAGCATGCTCAGCGGTTGTGCAGAATAAGTCTGGGTGAATGTCTGCAAAGCCACCAAATTGATGTCTGTGTGCTCAGTCACCGGATTTGAGAGAATCCATAAGTGTCCAACAAAGAGTCCAACAAAGAATTGCCACATTCATATCTCTCATGTAAATTCGGCGTGTTTGGGAAGACCTATGTAGATTCGGGCATGGCATGAAGATTCGGCCGTGAGCGTCATAGTAATGTCAGATTTGGATTTTCTCGGCAGTTGGGAACTGATCCGCCAGTCCGGCGTGCAGAGACCGGCAGCCGGAGACTGCTTGCTGCTTCAGAGGAGCCACGGTAGTGCGGGAGCGGCTCGGTGCTCACGCCCGTACTGGAGACCCTGGGGCCACACATCACCAGTGCACTCATTACATTGGAATCTACTGCAACCAGTAGGAGGAAGGGGGCCCCTGTGCTGCTTGTGTGATACAGGAAGTGCCTCCCACCAGACATGTTAGCTGGTGGAGGAGGGAAGGCTGAAGTGCTCGTCAAACATGCTCCAGTTGGGGTGGCACTGTAAGCTGGCACTTCTACTATAGGGAGGAGTGCAAACAACGTTGTGGAGACCTGATTTGCTGGATAGAATTGTGGATGACGAACACAGAGGTGCTTGACAGCCTGGCATAACAGCATGTAAGGGGCCCATGGAACTGTTAATTGAAAATCTCCTAAAAACCCTGTTTGGAGCGGCAAATTTCTCTGCACATTTCCTGGTAGAGCACGCGCATCATGCTCTTGCTCCGGTGTCTAGACCTGGGCCCACCTCCCGTGCACTATCTTTGCTAAAATGCTCAATTATAGAGACAGTGACCTCATCCTGAAACTATCCAGAGAGCAAGGGACACTCCGCTATGAAGCTAACAATATCCATATCTACCTGGTGTTGGCAGCCGCGTTGCAGGTCCTGAGGAGCTCATATGACCCAGTGAAGAAGCTGTTAAGGGCCCGACATGTCCCATATGTCCTTATGTTTCTCGGTAAACTACGAATACAACATGAGGGCCAGGCCCATTTTTTTGACAATCCAGCTGATGCCATCACCTACGTGAAAGGTCAATTCCACTTCCACCACGAGAATTCAGGAATAATCAAATTCCCAACGCAGGAGCGGAGGTTGAGTGGAATGACGTGGGAGATTGAGCAGCAAATACTTATACTGAATTTGATAACAATGTTTATTGCTAAGGCACGTGGAACTATTAATTTGATGCCGGGGCAAACAGCCACCTGGCTGTTTTAAGAAAGTCGTGACTGTTCGCAACGCACCCCAGGAAGTTTCCACAGTTGTACAGGGGATACATCATCAGGTTGGGTGAGGGAAGTGGGACAGTTTGGGTGTAAATAAGTATATGTTGGGGGCTAGGGGATAGGCCCCTAGTGGGTGGGTTTGGGGGCTGGATGGAAAAGGGGAACAGAGGGGAGTTTTGTTATAAAAGTTGGCAGGCGGGTTGTCTGACAAGTGCAACATCATGTGATGGTCTTTTGAGTTCAGAGACATACGCAAATACAAATTATGTGTTGATGATGGCAAATGGGCGAACCGGTAGTTTTTTATCATGGAATGTTGGTGGCTTTAATAATCCCATCAAGAGTTGGAAGATCCTTGCATACCTCAACTGCCATTCCCCCAAAATTGTCAAGTTGCAAGAGACACGTGCACTTGGCCACTGCATGATAGGTTTGCACCCAAATTGCGGCGGCAAAGATACTATACATCCTATTCGTTACAGGTGAGAGGGGTGCTTATCCTGGTGATGCGATCATCCCTTTTTCAAGCTGAGGAGGTTCATTTGGACCCGGAAGGGAGATACCTAGTCCCCATTATGTGGGGAGGCGATTTTAACACAATCCTTTGATGTATACAGGGACTGGTCGAGAACCACACAAAAAGGACTATCTGCTGCGGCTCAAATGATCAGAAAGATTATGTTCCAGCTGGAGTTGATGGATGTATGGAGGGATGAACATCCGAGGGTGGGCGAGTACACTAATTACTCGACGGTACACAACGCGATGTCCCAGATTGATCTCTGACTGCTTTCTGCAGTCTGGGCGCTTTGATTATGGGGCTGTAGGATTCTACCACGCACCGTCAGACCACTCGCTGGTGGTAATGTCTCTACTGTTGGGCAACGCACCAAGAACCCAACCCATGTGGAGAATGGCAGATGCAGTGCTGCTGGATACCACACTTGTGTCATCTTTGGAGGAGAAAATATATGTTTTATTTTCTAAGTAAATGAGGGCACGGTACCTCGATATGCCAGAGCGTGGGAAACATTTAAAGTATGACTGTAAGGGGATTTGATTTCAGTGACTACTGGGGAACTGAAGGATACCCGGCACAAGCTGTGGGAGCTTGAGAGGGAGCTGTGCTGGCTCGGGAATGAATATGACACATCTAAGGACAAAGCCTTATTGGGGGTTATTAAAGGGAACTTGCTTAAGATCCGTGAGCTCGTGGACCAAGAGGTACGTTGCATGGCCAAGCCTACCCAAGCGCATAGATAGGGGAGGAGGATAGACCTGGGTGCTTCCTAGCTGGAGTAGTTAGGGGAGAGAAGGGGCACAATCTATCACTGGAATGGAAGGGGCAGCGGAACAACTTTTGAGGCGGTTAATGGAGAATTCCTGCATTTTTTAATCCAGAGCGTGTGACAGAGTCTTATTACATGGTGTTATATGCCAATGCAGATACCTGCACAGAGGAGGAGGTGATATCTGGGAGAGGTCACTCTTCTGAGTCTCCCTGCAGAGGCTTGTGAGGTGCTTGAAAGACTTGTGATCACTGAAGAGGTAGCTGAAGCAATAACCACACTGGCATCTGGTAAGGCGCTGGGTTCTGATGGTCTGTAGATTGAGCTTTATAAGGTGTATGGTCAGACCCTGGCCTCACGATTGCTCAGGGTTTGGGAGGAATTGGTTGAGGTGGGACAGCTCCCACCTTTGCTTTTGGAAGCCGTTATTTCGTTGTTGCTGAATCTCGGCAGACCCCCATGATATATGACCTCTTATCGTCCGTTATCATTGATCAATGAGAACGCTAAGGTTTTTGTGAAGGTGTTAGCAAATTGGCTCCTCCCGCATATGTTACAACTAGTGCACCCGAATCAATCAGGCTTTATTCCTACTCGATCTATGGCTTTGAATTTGTGACACCTCTTTTGTATTATCTTGCCAGATTAATCCTCAGGCCAAGGTGACAGCAACCTCCCTGGATGTTGAAAAAGCCTTTTATTCTGTTTCATGGAAATTCTTATTTGGACGAAATAAAAACTTCAGGTTTGGTGACAATTTTAACAGCTGTGTGAAGGTTCTTATATGCCAATCCAGTTGCCAGGGTCCGAACTAATGTGGTGATATGCCGGGCTTTCCTACTGGGACATGAGACGGGACAGAGCTGTCCTCTTTCCCCCCTCTTGTTTGCACTGAGAATTGAACCACTTGCTCTACTGATGAGGGAATGGCATGGACACAGCGGAATCCTTATAGTGGGACCCCCCCCCCAGATTATTTCCTTATATGCAGTTGACACACTGTTATATATACAAAACCCTGAGGTGAACATTGTACCATTGATGGAGGAGGGTGCTAGATCTACACTCATTCAGGTTATAAAATTAATAATGCAAAATCGGAGCTGTTCCCAGTCACAGAGGGCACTGCAAACCACGATGACCTTATGGGATTTAAAAGGGAGGGTCCCCACCAGTTTTAAATACCTGGGTGTCCTGGTGTCCGGGATGCTGAAATTATTATATGAAGAAAGTCACAAAGCATATCTCAATTCACTGGCTGTTAAATTGAGGTTATGGGTCAAATTCCATATGTCCCTATATGGGAGGCTATCACTTTTGAAAATGGTAGTGGTTCCCCAGCTGCTATATTATTTTAATACTATACCAATATGGCCTGGGTGCATGTTTTTCATAAGACTTGGGTCTATGGCAGTGGAATTTGTGTGAGGGGAGTGCCCCTTATGAGTGGGAAGGGTCTGACAGAATCTTATGATCGAGGAGGTCTGGCCACTTCTGATTTTGAGTTATACTATATGGTAGCACAGGCGCATTACGCAGGACACTGGTACGCATCAGAGCCGGGTCCAATATATCAAGCATTGGAGCAGTATGGGGTGGCTCCAATGGATCTTAAAGCAGTCATTCTGGAAGATCGTTATATTGACTCCTGTACATTCAACCCGGGGCGCACAACTGTCAACGCATGGGCTCGAGTATTTAAACACTTGGGAATGACTGCTCCTTACAGTGGTAAGATCCCTCTGTGGAAATGTCCCGGGCCTCCACCAACATACGACCTAGATGTACAAACGTCCTGGGAACCGGAGAAGATAATGGTTCTGGGAGACCTATCCCCAGGAAGCAAATTCGTAACACATGATGAATGTATGGCAAGATTGGGAGCCAGCCCCTTCAAACTGTTGCACTATTTCTGGATGAGGGCAGCTGTACGCCGCAGATGGCCGTTGTTCTCTCAGGAACCGGAATCCCATGAAAGTATTGATGCGATAGTGTTAGGCAATGAACCTAGGAGACTGGTATCGAGGTTATACAAAATGGTACAGGCTGGCCAGCCTCTCCGGGATGCAGCGAGGCCAAAGTGGGAGAGAGACCTGGCTATGAGCATTGATGAGACAAAGTGGCATAGGTCCTGTCTTCTAACGAAAGAGGTCTCACTCAATGCATGCCTTCAGCTCATACAATTTAAAGTATTGAATCAAGTGTATTATACACTGGTGCGGGTCTCACGAAAGTTCCCAGATGTAATTGATAAATGTGTGAAATGCGGCGGAGAGGGGGCTGAATCACTCAACATGTTTTGGAATTGGCCAAGGATAGCACAATTCTGGCGGGAGATAGCTGAGGTGATGCATGCTATGATTGAAATTCCTCCCACAAATTCTACCCCCCTAAATATTTACTGGGTGACATAGGTAAAGTCTCCACAAAAATATGCAGACTGTTCAATATGACCTGCATTGTTGTTGAAAAATGTATTTTAAAAAAGTGGAAATCCAGTATGGCTCCATCATGTAACGATTAGCTGAGAGACCAGATATATGATAATAAAAGGGAGGAATGAAACGTAAAGACAGTCATAGCAACAAGCAGACCAAAAGACATATGGGGGCCATTTTGTGAATACCTCACCAGTTGGCAACAGGAAAACAAACAACATTGATATATATTTTTGTACCTGTTGGTCTGAACTATGTTGACAATCACCTAAGTTCACAATGTAGAAAAATAATAAAATGAGCATGATTAATGTGAGCCGGTGGATGTACCTTTACCAGACCCGATGGATGTATTGTGTAACATCATAAATAGCTTGTCTCCCTGTTACTTTACTAAAGTTAAAAAAATAATAATAATAATTCGATATACTCAATTGGATTCGGGGAAGTTCGTAGGCAGGAAACGAGTTACGGAGCCTAAATAAAGCAACAACAACTTTATTTTTCTTTGGGCACCCTGTGTGTCATTTGTGACTTGAAAACGTTTTGTGTTTAGTTGTGAAGCCTTTAATTTTATTTTCTTACTTTGTCTGCCAGGTCAGTTTATTTGGGAAGCCATTTCTTTTGGTTGTTTGGGGATGCTTTTATTTTGTGTTGAGATTTCACTTTAAAAACTTTGATACTTAAATTGGGGAACACTTAATTTTAATTTCAGTTTATTTTTAGATATCAGTTTTTGTTGTTAGTCGTTTTTATAGTTGGGGCACTTTAGTTTTTTCTTTTCTTAGAGAATTTTTTTTATTTTTAGGCGAAACTCCTTATTTTGGGGAAAAATAGCAAGGATGGAAGGGAGAGGAATCTATTGTTGTGCAGTCTGTGCAGGAGGAGTATAGCAATCTGAATCTAGACAGAATTGATCTTTTATCCTGCTACTTGGAATAAGAAGAACCACTGTTTATGAGCGTTCTTGGAGTGTGGCGTCCAGACAATCTCCATCCACCAGCAGATATTGCAGCAGCAGAAGTAGTGGTCGGGGCTGGTGTGGAGGAGGAGCTAAAGAGTTTCAAGGGGGTGATGAGGGGAATGCTGGTGACACTGACAGAGATGCAGGGGAGAACCTGACTCAGTAAGTCACCCTGTAATGCAGAGGTCATGAGGAGAGGAGGTACTACAGTGGTCAATAGGGGGGTTATAAAGAGGAGAGTTATTACCAGAGGGGTCAGGTGAAGAGCTAGTAACGCAAAGGGTAGATGGAGGTACGAAGCTCAGAGTGGATTGACAGAAGACCCACTAGTTCCTCTGAAAGTACAGAGAGGGCAGGAAGATAGCTTCTCCTTTGCCACAATCTTTCGGGGCCTTGGATTGCTTTAAGGTTCTTGATAGGGTTTTATCAACAGAGGTTAAATCTGCGGAGTCCTTCCTGTGCCCGGTGTGAAAGATGGTTAGGAGAGGGCAGGTCTCTGCTACCAATTCCTGAACCACTTGTGGTGCTGGCCCTTACAATTCATTATTGGCCCTAGTGTTTAAGGTTGTCAATGTGGCAAACCTACCTTTGGGTTTTACATTACACTTAAATTTGAACAACATGTTCCACCCAACTCAACCCCAAAGCAGTGATGACAATGAGACTGTTGCCGAGTCCCCACAGACGGGCCTAATGACATGTTACGGCCATCATTGGAATTCGAAGACATGTCTCCGCAGTAAGCAAATTCTGATCATGTAGTTACAAATTGGTACCTACCACAGAAAGGCCAAGCTAATCCGAGGCGTCATTCCAAGGAATGTGTGAGAGAGGGTCAATGTCCTGGAGGCCAGTGCCATGGACAGTGCTGCCCAGCAGATAGATATATTGTGCTTAGTGTGCAGGCACATCTTTGGCCGAGGGGAATTGGTGCATGGTAATGGCCAGTTCACAGCATCATTTTGAGACACACCACCATAAATACATTGATAAATGCTAATAGTTTTGGTGTGATGGTGGGGCAGATGATAACTTTGTAAATATTTGTGTTTTGTTATTGAGGAGGGCTATTTATGTTGTGTGTGTTTTCTTCCTTTCCTTAAAAGTTTTTTGAAATTTACAAAAGATCAAAATTTGCAACAAAACTATACACATAAAAAAAAAAATACCCCAACAAATGTAATGTCAAACTTTGTCAATTTATAGTTGTGGAACGTTTTGTGTGTTGAAGAATACACATTCAATTGTGGGTATACATTTGAAAGGAAGGTGTCATATTTCAGGATTCAGCATGGAATTCTTTTGGATAGACGTGGAATCAAATGACATAAACTAAGGCGTTAGTCTTTTAATCCTCTTTTAGATAGTTGATAGGCAACATGTCCTTGTCTAGGGTAAAAGCCTTTAACTAGGGACAGTTATCACTGCTAATGAAACAAACAGTACAAATTCAAGATGCATGAGTGTCTACCCACTGGCAACAGTGTGGTACGCCTTTCTGAGATTTGGTAATAATGTTTTGCAATATGTTCCACCAGGTCACCGTACTAAGCACACACTTGAGAGTGATTCATTTAATAACTCCTCTCTGTAATCATGACTCCTGAGGGATGTATAATTTACGTGTGTGCCCTCACCCCAGCAGGACAGGAGAGATGTAAAAATTGAGTGTGTGCCCTCACCTCTTCTAGACTTGAGAACATAAACATTGAGTGTGTGTCTTCATGCCTACAAGCAGCAGAGATTAAAAATTCAGGTTGTGAGCCCACCCGGCAATGTAGGGGTGACCTTGAAACCTAGTTTATGCCCTTAGCCTTGTATGGCAGGAGTGATATAAAAAGTGTGTATTACCCCTGCGAGACAAGCGAGAAATTAAAATTCAGGCTGTTCACCCAACCCTGGGAAACAGAAGAGATAGACAAATTGAGTTTGTGCACTCACCCCTGTGCGAGAGAAGAGATGTACAAATTGAATGTGAGACCTCATGCCAGCAAGTCAGAAGAGATGTACAAATTCAGGCAGTGCTATCACCCCAGTGAGACAAAAGAGACATACAAATTGAGTGTGTGCCCTCAACCGTGTGAGACAGGAGACACGTAAAACTTTAGTGTGTGCCTGTATCCCTGCAAAACATGAGAAATGTAAAAAAAATGAATGCGTTCCATCAACCCTGCGGGACAAGGGAGACATTCAAATTGATTGTGTGCCATCATTCCAGCAAGAGAGGATATAGATAATAATTGAGGGTGTGCCTCGTCCCTGTAAGACAGAAGAGACATAAAAATGGAGAGTGTGGCCTCACCCCTACGAGACAGCAGTTATGTAGAAACTGAGTGTGTGCCATCACCCCTGCTGGATGGAAGAGATGTAAAAATTAAGTGTATGCCCTCACCCCTGCAAGACACGAGAGATGTAAAAATGCAGGCTGTGCCCCCACCACTGCCAAACAAGAGAGATACAATAATTGTGTGTAAATGACTCTGTTCAGCAATTAGAATATCTACAGTAAATTGATAATTCACACCTGTGTTATGCTCTGATAGCAGACACACAAAATGCAGCAAACTTGGTACTTCTCATTCTGGGTGGGTGTGTTATCAAAATTGTTGTTCATCACCTCGGTCCCCAAAATCAGCAGCACCACAATGCAATGTAATGTCCAAAGATGGAGTTAGTAGCATCAGTGAAAATCACAATAACAGCCACAACCACTACTGCCCAGGATGACCTGTCCAATGGGCCACAGCTGGTCTTCCTCTGTCACAACTATGATATGATGCTGACTTTGAACATCACGTTTCTGTGTTTGCAAAATCAATGGTATCACACCATAGCTGACTGGGCTATGGGGATAATTAGATTAAATGAAAGTTAGCTGTTCTACGTGAGCTACAGAGATTCTTTTCTTGTGGTAAGAGACAATACTACCGCCAGGACTACATATTTGCTCTGACTGTACACTAGTTGGGGGCAGCTTAGGAAATCAATGGCTATGTAGACAACTGCTGCTGACAACACAGATATGATATGATATGATATGGCATTTATAACGCACCTATACACAAGTGTTTCAAGGCACAACAAGGCAAGGTAGGGGAACAAGGGGACATACAATGATCCTACTAGGCCAGGTGTCATTCAGATCGCGCAAGTGTGTGGGAAGGGAGGAAAGGAAAGTGCTGTACATGAGAATAGATAATAACAATAGATAAAATAGCAGCCAGTATGTGGCAAGTGCAAGGGTAAATGCGGACATCAGCTATCGAGGTCTGGTGGGGGAATGAAGGGATACAGAACAGTCCACGAGTGCGGGGGTTGCCAGTTGGGCAGTGCAGGTGTGTGACACTGGCAGGAGAGGGACCTGTGCCCGGGATCAGAAGAGTGTCCAGGTAGCCAGTGCAGTACCAGTATCAGCCAGGAGGTCAGCAGAGGAGAGGAGGAGAGAAGGCAGAAGCAAAGAGGAAGGTTTTGAGGTGTTTCCAGAATCGGAGATGGTTCTCCTCAAGTTTAAGGGAGGCAGGGAGGCTGTTCCAGAGGGAAGCACCAGCCGAGGAGAGAGAGATCTACCAACAACTTGTTGCTTGGAGAAGCGATTGACCCTGAGGGAGTTGAAGGCAGATAAGCAAAGAGCTTGAGAAGGAAGATATTTAGGAAGAGCGATTTGGGGGTATTGAGGCCCCAGATCCCAGAAAGCCTTGTGGATGATGCAGAGCACAGACTGCTTCGAGAACCAATACAGCAGTGGGTCATACTTTAATGGCTATGTGGACAACCGCTGCTGGCAACACAGACTGCTTTGAGAACCAATACAGCAGTGGGTGATAATTCTTGCCAAGTTAGCATGTGTCGCTCAAATATGCATCTTCCATCTGTGTAACTGACATAAAAAATTGCAGAAGCTGGAAATAAATCCCACAGGGGTGTACTCGTGAGAATTGCAACCCTACATGGGTTGCCCCAGCACCTGACAGTGTTACAGCTAAAGGGGTCTCAACAGATGAAACAGGCTGTCAGGGATACTCAGTTGTTGTGATCTTGCAAACACCTCTCAAATGCAATCTTGCACATTCTATATGTGTCATTCTTCAGCGAATGACGCCAAAATATGCTCAATGTTATCTTCATGCATTCTATTTTTTTGAAATCTATTTAATAGTTTTTTTATAACGCACCTAATACTGTGCCTGAGTTCGGTTTCTAAGCGGTATCCGGGAATTTGAACCTTTTGCTTCCAAGACCAGCACATTGCCCCTGTGCTATCCTCCGTTCACTCTGTTCTATATGAGGTCATTCTGAAGTCTTGACAGAAGATCTCTCACCAGGTGTGACATGTGTGACTTATATTATCATGTTCTGTTGCTCTTCAAGCACTAATCTGAACCTCTGGCATCATCTGGGCAACGTTCTAGATCATCCTTCCCCAGCCAAGCCATTACAGAAAGGGGGAAGAGCAAATGCAACTAAGGCTTGGTCCTATCCCAAAAAGGGCCGTCCAGCCCAAACTGCTTGATGACATCCCTTCTGCACAAGACCACAAGCAATCCCAGACATGTTTTGGCCTCATTGGGCATCATCAATAAGGTGTAGCTTGGATATCTGGCCAAGCAGGAATTGGACCTATCAGCTCTCTGAAAACCTTTGTTTTAAACAAAGGCATATGGCAGAAGGTCTACTGCTAGCATTATCTTAATGAATACCTGTGTATCCTATTTGCAGAGAATGGACAACCCAGATATCCAAATCCTGTGTAGGGCTAGAAAAGAACAATGGCAGGATATGAAAATGTCCTGCTTGTTACGGGTAGAGAGGAGACAATCATGCCTGCTTTAGAGATTTACAAATTCCAAGCCGTAGTTTCTGCATTATACAGGGCTGAGATATGGGTTTTGCCCACTTGCAGGCACTGGGAGTGGTGGAAAACAAATATTTAAAATCCTTCCTTCAGCTACCCATGAGTACCCCAAATATCACCCTACTCATTGAGTGTGATTTGAAACCCATAGTAGATTTAGTGAACATAAACACTCTATTGTACTGGGCCAGAATTTGAGGAATGTCAGGACTGGAGAAATGTAGGGAAGTCCTCATACACATCCTGGCATAGGAGGGAGGATGGGCAGTGCCCTGGCTCAAGTTTGTAAAGCAATGACTGACTGAGCTGACGGACGGCTTGCGCCTACTTTGAATTGAATAGGCACAGTAGTCGCAGCGTTGACAAATTGGAAATACTTTCCAGTACATCATTATATATTAGGGGGGCTCCAACAGTGTGACAACACCCCTATAGAACATTTGAAGCAGGGCAGCTAACTGTGAGAAACCTGATGATATTCTCTGGGAATATCGCCTGACCCGTTGAACGGGACATGTCCAGTACGATTTGAGAGAGTTAGTCTGGTTGCTCTCAGTCAACCTCTTTCTCTGCCCAGTGTTTGTGAAAAAAGGGTCAGGGGTTGGAACTTCAGAAAATCCTATAAAATAGGATGGGGTGGATGAACAAAAAAGGGGGATACCGCATCTCAGCATCGGCTGCTTCACCCCCACTCCCCAAAGACCCCTCACCCAAGTGATCCTCCCGCACTGGTCCACCCCCAGGAAATGGGTCCAAAAGAGATGGCTGTGTATTGGCCACCTGGATGACAAGTACCCAGGAACTAGCGGGTGAGACACCCTTTGCTTTCTCACAGGATGGACAAGCGAGGGAGAATGACCTGGGTTGAGGATCCATGGGCATTGGGATTGGGGTACCTTTAGGCGAGACATGGTATCCCCCTTATCCTCATGATAAACAATCTAACCTCCTCCCAACCATTATGGGCCATGTAGAGGTGGAGCCAAGTACCCCCACTCAAAGCTCCGCCCTCATGATGCCTATATGTTGGGAGCCAGAGTGTGAGACACGTGCAGTGCCAGTGAAAATACCTATACCGAAAAGAATCCTGGAAGTGAGGTACCCATTGAGGAAGCCATATATGCACTCACGACAATATGATGGTCATTTGAATGAAATCCGGAGGAAGTGTGAAAATAAATGAGAAAGAAGACTGATGATGTCATGCGAAGCAAAGATGAGCAACATTTCGGGCTTGAGATGAAGATGCTCATGCTATAGAAATGATGAAGAAAATGCAAAATCATTTTACAATTGTACAGGTGCACTAACGCAAGCACACAAAGTATTCTTAAGGCTGGCTATGTAGTGAATAAATGGTGCAATGCACCAACACATATGCATTGGAATGTGTAGACTACAGATGTTCCACAACGCACTTTAACAGAGCCTGGACCCTTGAATGGAAAAGCTTTTTCAGTCTGGCGCAGTTGGAACACGACTTAATGATAGAGGTGAATTCAAGAAAGGCTTGACTGGCCCCGCACCAGGAAGCTAAGGACACCATGGGCTTGGATGTTCATGCAGTAGCTACAAAACATGTGAAATGTACAAACCCCTGTCTGAGGTGAGGAGCAAGAACATTGAAGACATCAGAGGTTCATCATTTAATAGTATTTCAAATACAGAAAAGCTCTGAAACATGGCCTCCAGTCACATGGTCGGATGAAAATAGATAGAGAGTTTAGCTGTATCGAAACCAAGAGACAAAGCATGCCTATACTCCCTTTTATACTCAGGCACAGAGAACATTTCTAAGGCCATGTTCAAGGCTAATTGACTGGCAGACAGCAAGAGTGATGATAGATGGCAGGCTAATTAGGTGGGAAGCTATGGTTATGACCAGCCGGCCAGCACCGAGGTGTCAGCCTGCGTGCTGCTAGTGTGTGTGGAATATTACAGAGGGGTGCCAACCAATTGTAGAGGGCCACGTAATAGAGAGCCCAATAGTTTATATAACCAATAGGACGTTGTGTATTTGATGATGTTCGTAGAGACTTGCACTAGAGGAGGGCTTAGTTGCCCCACCTGATGTTAGCGACCCAATCACTTTCCCGAACAAGTATAGAACGTATATCTAGATGTTCCCTTTAAGCCCATCACTTTCCCAGTTAGGTTTTTGTAGTTTGCCACATAGATTGACATCATTGATGACAGGTTTTTGCTATATAACCTGTATTTTTTATGAAACTCGCTGAATGAGAAGATGGAGCGGATGTTCGTTGATATTTGTTATACTCCCTTTTAGATAATTGATATTAAAACAGACATACTTTGCCAACTTCCTGAGTCAGTCTGGTTATTGATGTTTGAGTATATTCTACATCCCCATCCATCCCAATGTATTGCTACCTCATCTTAAAGAGCCTCGTGTTGGGTACACGGGTTCAGACGTTATCAAAGTGTGCCACTTCATCCCCCCTTTAAAACACATTCAAGTACTGAGACAGAGAGGAATAAATGAGAGTAGTAGAGATCACCTCCTCTCACCATTTTGGTACTAGGATGAAGAAGATGCATGAAGGTCAGGCATGTCCTACTAATGTGAGTCAGGCAACAGTAATTGATGGTGCACACCTGCATTCAATTATTGCACAACGGGTATATAAAAGGTGGAACTATGAAGCTGCAAATAGAGCGTTTTAAGAGGAGACCAGTGGAAGAAGGAACCATGCGAGATCAGAAGAAGCCAAGATATTGGAGCACCTGCTGAGTCCCTGGGGATTCTGCTAGAGGAATAGTGCAGGTCAGAGAAGCCCCTGGAGAAAAGGCAAACAGCCAGAGCTATCAGACTACTTTGGCGAGGCTCAGCACGATCGCCGGAGAGTCTGCAAGAAGCACCTGGCAAGCAAGCTTTCCCACAGAAGGGGAGAAGCTGTGTGGAGGGGCGGCAATGCCCGGGTAAGTGTCAGAGACACTTTACTCACCAGGGCACTCTGAAAATCAGTGAATACAGTAGCAGGGTATGGAATCAAATGAACTGGCAACACCTGCATAACAAAATGAATAAAATGAATGAAAGTTATCTTTGATCAATACCAAACTGAATGAAGCATACAAAGTTCTCCTTTTGAACACATACAGAAGTGAAAGAAGCAAGTAAAAGTAAATTACCTAAGTGAAGTCCACATTTCTAGGTGAAAGCAACATATTTGGCAAACTGAACTACTTATACGATTCTAAGAAACTCTGAATAAAGCAGAATCCAGATTAAGAAAAAAAACATATGTGATAAAGTTGTGAAGCTGTGACTTAAGAAACTGCTTGTTGGTCAAACTATTGAACTCTGAAAGAAACCTGGAAGTTTCTGGTTGCATGACCTGTAGTGGGTGGACTGTGTGGTCTTAAAATTTGGAAAGACCAGAGAACTACTATTTGGTGAATCAAAAACGCATGAAAGAAAATGAACATCGATTTTAGGGAAGGAAACTCTAAGTTTTGGTGCCTTGGAACTGTATTACCATGGAACTGCATTGAACTTGGGGAAGGGCACCCTGATCATTGCAAAAGTGTGGAACTGTATTTCTTCAAGTCTAAATGAAGGTAAATTGAACATTGTGGTGAACTTCTTGACATTGGGGAAAAAGAAACTGAACAGTAAGCCAGAGCTGGATAACAGCTCAGAACTTAATGTTTGAATCACTGCTTAGTTTATGGTTGGCATACCTACACATTGTTTTGTATTAGTTCTGACGGCAAGCATAGGTTTTGGACACAGACAGACTTTTCAGTTGAACATTCAGACACAGAATTTCCTTAGTTTCCTTTGGTAGAGAAGTCCCACCTTAGTATGGGACACGTTAGGCCTTATTCCATCCTGACATTTTCTTTAATAAAGATTTGTTTTAACTTTGAATCTTTTGTCTGTGTCTCCTTCCATGATGCCAACCTCACAGAAGGCATGTGCTCATCCTCCTCTCTCTTTATGTTCCTTGTTCATAAAGGGCGCTCTACTTTAAGCATACAGGATATTCATGCAAGTGCACGGATACGAGAGTGGTTATACAGGTGGCAGGACAGGATTGTTGGGTTGGGCTCACAAGCATATTGATAAGCCTACCCTATTTTGGGGGGGAGGTCACAGCAGCATATATGCCTCCCTTAGAACATTTGAAGCATAGCATCTAGTGCATGTACTTGTTTTCCATTGTTGCTTTCCTTATTCTCAGCGTAGATGAACTTTGGGTGACTAATTTGCACTCATCAGCTACCATGAAGCACTTGAATTTTTTTAACAGAAGTAGTATGTGAGAAATACATTGTTTGTTCTTTGGATTCCAAAGACAAAAAGTAGGCCATACCATGTTGGAATTCTGTCTTTCTGTAGGAACCTGGTACATTGTGACTTCAGATGGAGCATCATTGACAACATTTTGTGTATATTGATTCAGAGGATAAGCATGCCTATGCAGGTTGAGGGTAAGTCTGTTGGCTTAGGGTGATGTCTCACTATTTGGGTAAATAATTAGACATAATTTGGTTTATCTTGTTTTTGTGACCTTTACACTGGCTGGTGAGGGTTTCACTTAGGGTCTTTCTTAGCTGTTCGAGCTAGCTTTTAGACATAAGCAACAGTCACTATGTCTTTATTTAGCTAATTAGCAAAGTGATGTTAATGTATTAGTATGGTCTTTAGGGGTTTCTTTTGGTCCTGATGATGGCAATGTTATGTTATGTATCCGCCAAAACGTATAGCCTCTTTGAATGACCAGTGAACACATCTACAAGGCCACACAGTCATACTGAATATAACTGTACTATACGTAGACCCCCTGATTCCCTGCTTGTGTCAAGGTGGTTTCCCTTCTGGAAATTATGTGTCTAGTTAGATAGTCAGGAAAACTGTGAAGTAATATTATTTTTCTTGCTGCAAGATGGAATTTCTTCCTCCCCGGTCTGACTGACACACAAAGATTTTTTTGATAAGTTATCTACATGTCTTTTTAGTACATAGTAAGGTGTCCATGCTATTGTGTTGAGCAATTGTTTTTCCATTTTATATGCTTGCCATTTATATAATGAAAAATTAAGTTTACTAACAATAAACACTTGCAATTTGCAATGCAAAACACAATGAGAAGCCTGGGCTAGTATATGGTTGTTGCCACACTTCCTGGCTTTGATTATTTTTGCAGGACTGAGTTGAATGTGTTCATCACATTGAAAATAAGAGCGCCAATAAAATTATGTGTATTCATTTATTTCTAAATTAATTTCCTGGAGAGACACCTTATTTGCCTAAATACAGTTTCCCCAATACCTACCATTGCTGGGGTGTGCCCTATAGTTTAGTTGAACACTAGGAAGGTTACACACTGGATGAAAGGGGAGGGTTAGAAAAAAGGTGCCTGTGCGCTTAGTTATCCACCTACAATTGGACCATACTACATTCCTGATGCACAATTTTTTCGGTTACAACTGCACTTCATCACTGCCCCTTGGACAATCCATCCTGGATTTTGAGCCTTGAAAACGACCAGTTGGGTCGAAGCATGTGTCGCCTGTACAGAAATCAATTAAATCAATCTTTGTGCCTATGCTAGATTTGTACTTTGTGAACATATCTATATAATTATTTTGAATCAATTCCATACCTGTTCGACTTTGCGTGTTTGACGGCATTCCCATTCTAACTGTGACCACTAGGGAGGTTAGGCAGTGCTAAATAGCTATGACCACATGATGTGTGTTTTTCCTGTGAGAGTAGGGGGTGATTTTAACTTGTGTCTGGGCTCTGGGGAGGATTTGTTTTATGATAATGAGGAAGAAATTGCTCAGTTTATCCCAACACTGCGCCTGGTGGTACCAAGTACCTCAAGCAGTGCTTCAGGTCTTTGGGACATCATGATATAGACTTGCTTTAGGGAAGTTAATGGTAGGTTTTACTCCAGTTCTGCAGCGAATTTTACTTTCAACAATGGCAGATCCCGTAGCACTATATAATGCATCCTGATACCCATGAAGTGGTGGGGCTTTGTTTGTGGGTTTCAGATCTCCTAGTGGTATGAGAGTGATCACCCTCCTCCAGCGCCTTGGTGTAAAGCAGCGCCTTGGTGTAAAGCGCTCTATAAATAAATAAATCAATCAATCTCTCACTGAAGTGGATGGGGATGGGTAGGGAGGTGACTGATTCTCAGGACACATGTTCCCAGCCACTGATTAAGGGTTCACAGGGTTGGGTGCTTTGCTGGAAGACGGACAGGGAGCCCAAGCTTATTACCAAAGTACTAGTTAAAAACAAGGGTGCTCATATGATATGTGTGAATTCTACGTCCTCTCCATTGGCTATATTAATGTCTTTGCTTCTTTTGTGTCAAATTGCAAGACCAATGTTAGGTATGGCAGGCATGGGAAAATGGTAGCTTTGCCTGATCCAAATCTTGTTGTTTGTCCAGTTTTAAAGAGAAATAGAGGCTCCTACTTGCAGCTCTAAAATCCTCCTCCCCAGATGTTAGGAATATTATGCTTAGGAAGTGGCAGTATAAACAGGAACTGGCAAGGAGAAGGGTTGAGATAGCCAAGGAACAATGGAGGCACTGTGTATTGCAGTTGTTACTCACAAAACAAAATCCTTTTGGAGAATCATAGCAAAGAACCTAAATGGGCTGGATTTAGTTTATCGGGAAGTTCCTGAAGTTTGTGGTACAGAGAAGGAATGGATCATGCATTTCAGTTCCTTGTACAACTGCTTCTCTGTCTTAGAGATTACGGATACACTTTTCATTTGAGCCTTTTGAGCCTCTGTCCCCTATCTCAGTTGGTGAACTCTCATCTGTTATAGTGATACATGAAAATCTCTGCGTCCAGACAGGCTACCAAATGATTTATTTGGTACCCACCTTGATTTGTGGACATTTCTACACAGGTTTTCAATGCTCTTATTACCATCAAGCATATCCCAGACTGTTGGAAGACTGGCATTATTGGGCTGATCTTTAAGAAGGATAATAAGTCAACTGTATCCTCATATCATCCAATTAACCTCATATCATCCAATTAACCTGCTGGACAGAAATTGTAAGCTTTTTGCTGGGATTTTACTTAATAGAGTGGAGGACTAAATTAAAGAACTCAATCTCCTGACTGAAACTCAGCTGGCCTTTAGGGCAGTCATGGGTACAGGGAACCAGTACCTCAGTGTCTATCTAATCCTGTCAAATTACGTGCTCCTGTTGGGCTCTCCTGTCTCTGAGGCCTTCGTGGACCTGGTTTTGGCCTTTGACCATGTAGACATGTGACTCCTCTGGGCATGTTTGAAACAGATGGGCATTCTAAGACCCCTGATCAGGATTATGGAAGCCCTCCATACCGATTCCAAAGTCTGGGTCCGATATGGCAGGGTGGGGGTGATTGACTGATCCTAAAGAGGTAGTGAAGGGACTCAGGCAGGGGTATGTCCTGGCTCACCTCTGGTTCAACCTCTATGTTAATTCCCTTATACCCACGTTGTAAGCCACTAATGTTGATGTCCCCCAATGTGGGGGCAGAAGGCTACCTGTCTTTAGCTATGCTGATGACACCTTCTTAGTTGCCAGCACATCTAAATCATTACAGGTACTTGTGAATTCCTACGGAAGCTACATGAAGGATCAAGATCTGACCACAAATGCTGGTGAATGCTCTGTCATGCATTTCTTGTGCACTACCCATAGACTATCACAGATCTCGATCTCTCTGAATAGCCATAGGCTGCAGACTTGTAGGAATTTCACTTACCTGGGGATTTGTTTTAACAAGAGTCTATCGTGGAAGACTAACATTGACAAAGGTCTAAAATGAACCAAACCATTGGAGGCGTGTTCGGATTCACTAAGGTAATGATGCAGTACTTGGTTGATAACATGTGGAAGATTAACAGGAGCAAAGGGATTGGTGTTGAGGCCTATGGGTTTGAGTTATGGGGTTGTGGAAATCTGGAGAGTCTACACAGGGGGTAGAATCTGTTCCTTGCTCATCTTCTTGGTGTCCCCTGCTCCACTTCCTCTTACATTTCACTTCTGGAAACTGGCCTAACATTCCTTGTAGACCAATTATCTCTGAGGCTGTCTTGTTGCGTACTGTATGGACCACCAAAGTGGGAACTCTTATCAAGCAAGTTGCTGCTCAGGAATCCTTTGTGTGTAGGACATTCCCACAAAATTGGTTGGTTTGATTTTTTTTAAAAGGATCCTGTGCTGCTTAGGACTGGCTTTTATTATAAAAACATGCAGAATGTATTGCCAGCCTATTCACCCTACCGCTAAACAATACTTTTTGACCAATGCAAAATAACACCACTGAGGACGTGCATCTGGGTAAACCCGCTGTTAGACTGTACCTCCCTTTGTGCCCTGCTAGGTGCCCTGCTGAATATTAACCATAGCCTCAGACCAGAACCCACCTTAATGCCTTTTCCCTAAAGAGTATTACATTCAAATGGTTGGGAACCCAACATTTTTTTGACAGGTTCTGCCTGTGTGGCAAGAAGGAAACATCCGTGTATTGTGTGCTGTTCAGCATGTAGAAGAAAGGTTGACATAAATGGATGAGTGTACATAGAAAACTGGAAAGGATCAAAAAGGAAAAGCGAAACTATATGGTACATTGGTTTCCTTCTTTTATGATAATATTAATTTGTAGCATCCTGAATATAGAGGTTAGGTGAGCAGTGATTTTAAAAACAATGTTTGAAAGCATTCGAGAGTAGTGGTAAAAAGTAAATCATCTTGTATACTAACTGTTTACCACTATTGGTGGCCTTGCTGCACTTTAGTCTGTAAGAGATCAGGAGGCTAGTGCTCATTAGTTACCTGTGGTGTAGATGTGTGCTGATCGAAAGTACCCCATACTATAGGTTTGGTAGAATCTGCATAGAGAAGCGGCAACGTTTTGTTACACTACCCTATTTTGGGTCTGAATTCCATGTAGTGTGGGGGAGTGCAACAGAGTTAAAGAGAACAGCTTACTCATAGGTCGGTTAGTTGAGGCCTTGAACACACTGTTTAGCTCTGTCTACTCAAAGAAATTAGGCCAAAAATAAAGAAACAGTTGCTATGCTCTGTGTTCCATGCATTTTGCACACTCAATGAGAACCTTCACTACTCACTTTTTTCTAATTAATGAGGTGGCACCACTTATTAAAGACCATGTACATGCAAGTTCACATTTAATTTTATTTTTAGACTAAAGTATGCTGCATGCTGCCTTTGCACTAATTTGTTTACTTTTTGATATAAAGGTTTAAAGGATCCCCGCAAGAAGTCTCATGGTGGGGATCCTTTGTCCCCCACAAGGGGTTATGTTCTCTTCCCCTTTCAACTATCCTCAGCCCTGAGGAAAGCCTTGACCTGCTCTACAAACTTATTAATTCATGATTCAGATTTACAGGCCACCGGTTGCCACCAAGTACCCTCAATCTCAGGTACTTCCCACAGTGCCACCAGTTGCCACCCAGTACACCTGAACTCCTAGAAACCTGCTCTAGAGAAAGTGATAAGAAAACTGTGAGGAACGGACATGGGAACCTCACGCTGGACTGCTGATATATCAATGTCAGGGCATACCTGCTCTCCCTGGTGGAACGATGGACACCAACACCTCCCCTCGGTTTTTTCGTCCTGATCCGGCATTCTGCACTGCACTAAGCCAGGGTCAATGTTGTCCAATAGAGGAATGTTTAAGGGTTCCTCTACCGAGTCCAGCATAAAAAGAGGGACTGGAACAGGATCAGGATTACACTCTGAAATGTAAAAAAGTCCCATTCAAAGAAAAAGATTTAGAGAAACGCACCGGTTTCAAAACAAAAAGGTGAGGTGCAGTGTGTTCACAGCATCTCAAAAACACAACGTGTGAAGCCCATCTACAATTCGAATGTATGTCCTAACTAACTGACAAGGTCAGAGATAAATACTTCAGAAATACGAGAAAGTATTCATCAATCTGTTATTAAATGGAAAACAGTTCAATCTGAGATGAAAAATGCAGCATTTGATAGGAAAGAAAAAAACGGAATTCAGCTTTGCATTGTTTGTATTCTCATTTACAGGACTGGGAATCAACTTTGTAGAAAGAAACATACAGAAATATCAAAAATATGGACCTTTGAGCAGGACTTTGATGACAAAGAAAAAGTTATAATGTTGATCTGTTTTAGTTGACATTGGCAACATGGAAAAAAAGGTGACTTTAAATGCTATGTTTTGTGAATCAAGCACCAGCTTTGGGACTAGAAACCAGAGATATATACATTTGCCCAACCCATAGCAACACACCAAGGGGGTGACTTGCTTCCAGGGAAACATATAACAATCAGACCCTGCGGCTGGACTGTAAACCTTTGACACTTGCTCGCAAACAACAAACACAAATGAATCATATTTACAGCTCCCATCAGTATATGAGTCTAGGCTAAAACCTTTAAATATGATCTGAAAGGTGTTCTACAGCAGGCCCTCCTCCTCTTCGTCAGATGGTGTCATCAGCCCAGCTGCTAGCAGGAGGAAATACCTGACACGTGTCAAGACTAAATGTCTGCCTTAAGTGATAGGAAGTGGCTGAAATCACGCAAGAAGGCAGGGGTCGTAAAAAGCCCTGTCAGATCTGTACTTCAAGAATTTACCAAAACCTGTCTCCAGTCATAAATGGTCAAGCTCTTTGGATTTCACAAGGAACTGAAAATATTTGGCTGTGTTGGGCCAGGAACTAGGTATGTTTTGAAATATTTGGTAAATAAGAAATATAAATGCACCATTTAAAAGTTGCATATTTAATCATATTTCACTTCTAACCTTTGAATGCAAGGTCTTAGAGAGTTCATTAAAAAAATTAAATTCAGCTTGAAAGGCTCTATCAGATGGATGTAAAACACATTTCTTTTATTCATGTTAATCATGTAAATTAGGCAAATGTTGAAATATATGTGCAGAAACGGCACATGCTAATAAGTCAAATATCCTAGTGTTTTTTAAATCTATGTGCAGAAATGGTACATGCTTATGAGTCACATATCCTAGCATTCATGATGGAGGTTTCTGTGATCATGAGATGGAGATGGAATTTTTGTATAAAAGTATTAGTTAGAAGAAGACACAAATATACAACACACTACCACACATTAGGCTTCATTCCGAGTAGGGCGGCAAGGGATACCGGGCTCTGGTATGGAGACCAGTGCCGGTAATACCTTACCTCCCTACTACAAGGTCCCTTAGCGGGTCCCTCCAGTAATGCCTGGTCTGACCAGGCGTTATGGACGGGACCCGCAAAGGGACCAGGGTGCAAATAACGGGCTTGAAATGCGCAAGCCCGTTATATGCGCCCTCCCCATTCCCATTGAGCCCTATGGGGCCTCAAATGGGAATGGGGAATGGTCTGGTGAATGGGGATTTACCGGTCCCGCCAAGGTCGGACTAGACCGGTAAGTCCCCATTGCACCAATCCGGACACGGTAACGTTATTGGTGGCAGTCATGGCTCAAATAGCCCCATGACTACCACCAAACTCGGTATGAGGGCCATTGTGTCTAGATGAAAGTTGTACCTTTTGATTAATTTAGGTGAGAGAAATCTGCTGAACTGATTAACATGATCACAAGTGTGGAAAGTTACTATTATTTCATGCAGACATCTCTAAGAGGACATCACATCAGAGGGGAGGGGAATTAGGTTTATAAGTCACTCCCATTGGACTGCATGCTTCGTTAATATGCCCAAAGACTAGGAGGGGTTGGTTTAGTGTGATGTCACATTTATAACACTGTCCAATCACGTAGATTGAAAAGGTAGATTAGAGAAATTATACACACCTTTAAGGGGAGTGGTTCCTAGTCTATGAATACTAAAACCCATAGATTCTGGGGACAGTCGCTCACTCACTGACTGGCTGATTGGAAAAAAGATAGAAAAGAGAATTGGCAACAACAGAAAGGTGAATGAAACAGATGAATGTTCTTTTGGACCGTTTTGTTTTAAAAGCAGTACACTGAAATGGAGGCCTATGTTGAGTTAAAGTCCAATGCCTTCTTCAATGGGACAGACAGCAGACAGACCCAAATACAGAAAAATGGAAACCAGGCTGTGGAGGGAAGCTGACCCTATCTTTGTGACTGATGCTCACCTGTTTCTTGAGGGGAAGAATTAAACCAGTCCTTACAGGGGAATAGATTCAATCTCAGCCCTTTTATTTGTGAAAGTACTGAGGACCAGGGTATATGACTTGACAAGACATCCTGAGAAATTAATACATATTTCAGAGCTGTAAGTATTTCTAGAAACTTTCGATTAGATAGAATAGACCCCAAATGGTGTGTATACTGGTGACCCTCTGACTCCTTATCTGCATAATGAGCACATAAAGAAGAAGTATTTTGGGAGCCAAAAGGATATATCACTGTATGAATACCTAGAATGGTAATGTAATTGAATTCATTCTCTGGTTACATCCCCAAGCAGAATCCCGTTAATGGTACTGATCCCCTCAAGAATAGAGGGGAAGTGTTATTAACCGTTACCCATTTTGCTACCTTTAAGTTTACCATTGAAAATGAGACATTTATTTATTTATTTTAATTTATTTGCATTTTTAAAGCGCTCACACAGCCCGCGGGCATCGAGGCGCTATTACAGGAATTCTTTGTTTTTATTTGCATAGTTGTTTGTCTTAGTTGCGTATTCATAACGCGCTTAAATACCCAGAGGTTTCTAAGCACGGACCCGGGGATCGAACCTATCTTGCTTTGTGTCGTCTTGTTTCCAAAGTAAGCATGTTGCTGCTGAGCTATCCTCCCAGGACATGTACATTTCTTAGCACAATAATGCAATAATGCAATAGAAACACCTCTGAAGGAAATTTTGCAAACATACATCTTGAAGATCTATACATCAAAAAAATAAAAAAAATCTATTGGGTTTTTTCATGTACTTTCATACAAAACCAATAGTAAGCTGTGTTGCTTTTTACCCAATTTCTCACAGAAAGTGTCCTGTAAAATGCACCATTTCAACCCATTATTTTAAAAATGTTGGGCGATAAACCACCCTAACCCACTGTTTCTTTGATTGAGGCCCGCTTGCTACGCTTGGTGGCTCCCGCATATTCAGAGCCAATATTTACGCTCCTCTAATTAAGAAAATCACAAGCTGCGACTACTCATTAGAGCATTACAGCAGCAGTATCATTGCATTGTTTATCCCTGTGCTTGCCAGGTTTGCCTAGGTTTTTGTCCCCCAGGTTCTCCTGAATGGCCACCTCATTGGGTCAATGCACACTGCACACCCAAATGGCCCGGGCAGTGTGGGTGCATCAGAAGGTGATTATGGATTCTGATTTTAATAGATATTCATGCAGCCGCCATAATCTACAGCCTCAACATTCACATCATGAGCTTCCTATCAGGATCTCTGTGCTATGCAGACCGATGTGACCACCCGATCCCTGTCCTTCAGCCTAACGTGATGATGCCTTCACAACAAGTACTATGTCATCTACCTGCTAGCTTTTCCTCACTTTCCTGGTCATCCTACACTGCCATTCTTCTCGCGTCACTGTAACATCTCCTCCTTCTTGGCCTTCTTACAGAAACCCAGAGCACTGTGAGCAACATTAAGGTGCTGCGAGCAACTTGTTACTCCTGAGCTACACGTTGGTATCTCTGTATTAAAGGAAGATTCCTTTCTAACCCATAAAAAGACCCCTCAATTAAACAAAGAAATGCAACAAAAATAGTAACGACAAATCTTTCCAATAGGAACTAGAACCAAAAGAACAGAGATATACAGAACAGAAAATAGTTACATTCCAAGAAAATAAAAACAAAATAGTTGCCATTAAGAGTGAGGAGAACACAGAAACCCAGAAAAGAAAGTCTTCTCTTTCAGAGATGGCATGAAACCTCCTAAAGAAAATTGGATCAAAATAGAAGACCCTCAATTTGAGAATTTAGAAATAGAGACTGAGAAGTGTGAAGAAACCCCTATTTGAAAGACAATCTGATAATTAAGACATGATAAACCAAGAATGTCCAGAAACAGTAGGGGTACCCTCCAATCTAAAGGTTTCTGAAGATTGTCCTCTGAATATGTGTTTATTTCAACAGGTTTCCAAGGTAATATTCATGAACTAAATGACATCAAGGAAATTCATGTGGAGCTGTCCAATAACTCACACTTTGTTTGTAAACTAGAATCTAAAGTAGGTAGATTCTATGCTCCGGTTCAGTTACAAGGTCAGTGTGATTTATCAGCTCTGGTAGACACAGGGTCACAGGGACCTGGATTTCAAAACTTTTGTCCAACTCAACCTAAGAAGGGGGGTGAATCAAAAAATCCCTCTCAAATCTCTTCTAGGAGAACCCCAAAAGTTTGACGGAAAGGATATTTCCATCAAAGGGACTGCGGATATGGGGACCAAAATTGAGTATCTGAAACATCTAGTGATCGTAGCTTAGAGGGTGCACCCTGTTTACTGGGGAACAATTTCCTTTGGAGGCTATTCCTTCTGATTGATTGCATGAACCAGGTTCTCTGGGCCCAAACAAAGCGTTCAATCAGGCTAAAGAGGAGTGCCATTTATGTCAGCCTGGACGGCACTTGTCACTTGATTGAACAACGTCCCAACCAAATTGAATTTCATTATCAGAACAATAAGATTCCCAAGATCACCATTATCTCAGTAGGATAACGGAGTGGGGAGGGGACCTTATCTCAACTCATGAAAATTAATCAGATCCATGTTGATTTGCTGCAGGCCTATTTTGCTATACCTGTTGCACCAAGCCCAGTTTCAGTACTGCAGGGAAACATCATCCCTACCCAGCACCGCCATCCCTCGCCTCTCCCAATGTGAGGTGCATCCCTCATCCCCCTTTGTCTCCCACCCTCCTCCCCCACACACTGCTGTGTGTTCTGTGGGGGACTCCCACCCTACCCCTAGACTCCAGGCCCGCCCTCCCATTCCCCACTTTAAAAGAAATCATATACACAAACACCCTGCACACATGTGTACACGTATACACATACCCTGACTCCTCCCCAACCATCCTCTTTACCTCCCTGTCAGCACCACCACCATCAGCCACTTCCTATAAGCGGTGTAGGTTCATGCACTGCTCCCCGACTAGCCACCGTTCAGTGAAAGCAACCTGTCAGGAGAATTGTTCTAAGGAAGTGAGTAATACGAACCTCCAAACAACAAATGGTCTTCCATATTTGAAGGGGATACTTTGAAGTTCTATACTCAGGAGGACCCTAAAGAAATCCAAAGGTCTCCTTAAAGAAGTCCAGAAAAACATATTCATAATTTGACCGACATCCAGAGAAAGAGCAAACACACATTCTTCCCCATTCAGATAAATGGAGGGTGAAGAGGGAGTCAGGATCTTGCCACCACCCCCTCCCCTCCCATAAAGTTCATGACAAGACGGAAGGCCAGAAAGCACTGAAACTATCCATTCTATTTTGGACAAATCCCAAACGCTCCAAAGATCGAATCCAAAATGCCCCAATGTACCCTCTCAGTCAGTCATACCGACCTGCCACTGTGCAGAACAATCCATATGTGAATGAAGAACTGCAGGCTATGGTCAGAGAAACCTATATGGACAGCCTGGACTAGGCACCAAGAGGCCATGTTGCTGACACCATTAGAAACACCAAAACATAGCAGCATTAGACGTGAAGCACACGTGCCATCCGCACTTCATGACACAAACATACACTTGAATACATGAAGAACAAGAGCGAACAGTTCTATAGTTAGAGGACAGATACATATACATACTGCTATTACTTTTATTTGTTTTGCCATTAGACAAATGCAGCAATGCAGAAACCGCAAGGCACAAGAGATCCTGAGCAGAGCTTACTGATGCTTAAACGTAAATAACCCTATGGAACTGCAGGAGCACCTATGGGACCTGACAGAGCCAAGTGGGATTAACCTATGGAGAATATAATATAGCATGGACAATGTAGAAACTGCATTATAAGGTTTAGGAAAATTACAGCTGGCCTAAGACCACTGAGCAAGGGACCATCTGAGCTGATTCAGGCTGGACAGAGAACAAGACAGGTGACATAGGACTCACAGCCAAGGTCAAGAGATACGGACGACATTCCAATCCACAGACGTCAAAGGGACCAGCTGCAGAAAAGGGAATAAATCCTCATAATTCCGAGCTGCAGAGCTCAATTTTGTGGTCTCCAAACCCGTAATACAGCTGAAGCAGACAATAGACAGCGATCAGTGGTGAAAAAGGAGAGCCGATCCCAGGCAGCCAGACAAGGACTACAACAAGTGGGCAACAAGTATGCAACAAGTGTTGCACCGAGAAGGAGAATATTCTCATAAGGCAAAGGTTGTGCACACAAGTTACAATAAAGACACATACGTGTTCTCATCACCTTGAAAAGGTATAGAGTGAGCCGAGAACCATTTTGTGTCCCAGGCCTGGGGACGTCAGCTCTACCAATCACAGTTTAGTACCCTAGACAAGGGTAGCAACAGCAAGAACCAATGGTAAGTCCACAACACTGCAACAGGCAGTAGAATAACATGTATAGGTACTCCTATATGTTACTGTACTTCTGATGGCCAATCCCATGCCACAATTTGGAGAGAGGACCAAGTAATTACAGAACAGTGACATGTTTTTTAGACAAAAGTGGCCTGTGCGCCATTTACTGTGTGACATGCTGGAATTGTTCTGAGTTCTTGTATCTATCCCTGTTGGATTTGGCTGTAATAAACTGCAGTTTGAACTTGCCGTTGACTGAGTCCTATGTATGTTCTGGGAAGGGTATTGGGCCCTCCAAGTCTGTGAACTTCCAGTATTGCTCTGGCATACCTGGGAGTACTCCCCGACAAGTTGGCAACAGAGTCAAAAGTTGGCTGCGCCAGCCCGGCACCACGTCGTCTCCTCTGCCGCGGAATCTGGGAGGCAGCCGGACCCTTTCATATTTTGAGAAGATGGAAAACGCGTGCCTGTTGATAGGCTGTCAGGAGCCAATTGGAAATCATCCTGCCAGAGGTCACCGATGAGCTCAGGAAGACCAGGACGAGGAAGAGAGCATCTTCTAGAGGAGTCGAAAGCCGAGCAGTGCCAGAAGACTACAGAGTGTAAGTATTGACCCAGTCGAATGGCAACTGTGGGTGTGTGGGAGGGTATTAAATATTGTGGAGTACTGTTTAGTATCGCCGAGTATTGTCAAAGTATTGTTTAGTATTTTCAGAGTGAGTAGGGACAGGAGCGAATGTAGAAGTCCCTTTTCTATGCTTAGGGCACATTCGGTTTAGAGGTAAACGGTTCTGGTAAATAACCTAGACTAGTGACTCGAGGCCACGGATGACAGAGATACGTAAATGGTGGTTTTCCTGTGGGTTTGGCATTTTAGCTCCAGTCATAGATGACAGTATCCCTGAAAGGATTCGCAAGGGAAGCTGGCCTAGATTGCAGAAGGTGAGTTGACTGGTTAAGTCTCCAGGAATGAGATGTTTTGCAATCTAGGCGATGCAGCGGGTACAGTTCGAACACAAGAGAATATTGGTATACTCCAGCTGGAAGTGGGAAGGCAGCTGTACGTTTTTTGTATTTTTTGGAATAACACGCTATAACAGTGTGTGCGTGGTATTTGATTGTTCAGCACTACCTTGGCTAGTGAATTAGTGACTTCACCCATAGGTTTGCACATAGGACATGGAGAGCATGAGACCGTGAGGAGCTAGTATTGGAAACTTTTGATTGGCAGAGGAGGTGAACAAGTGGCAGTGCACAGAAGGGGCATGCGCAAGATTGTGGGTGTACCTGAGGCGGCAGTGGCTGTGAAGGAAGGGCGGTGAACGGAGCATGCCTGATAGGTTGTGCAGCCAGAGAGGCTCATAGTAACCTGAAAAGTATTGCCATTATATTATACCGTTCTCCCTCAACAGTGGATTGTCGAAACCCTTGACTCGAAGTCAGGCAAAGGCATGAACAAATGTACCAAGGAAAGTGCAGGGGGGAAACGCCCCCTCAGCACTTATGTGTAAGAGGGAAAGTTAACGAAACCGTGGCATCTGTGTGGAAGTTTCACTTTGGACACACATACAGGGTGCCTATAAGGGGAAGAAGCTAACATAACTCATGGCCATATTCGAATTGTGGTGCATGTTCCAGGAGGGTGAGGAGGATGCAGCGAGTCGTCAGTGGATGCTGAGCCAGCAGGAGGTGAAAGAGGCACGGGCCCACCCCTCCGCCATCCCATGTCCCTCCGAGCATAGTATCCGATGACACTGGCGATGAGCAAGGTATGTACCCAATACGTGAATTAAGAGCAGCAGAGGGGTATTCAAATCTGACATATAAGCCACCACCATATACGAAGGAGGAGGGGCTGAGGGGTGCAGGCAGCCACCTACTGAACGAGAGACAAGCAGAGAGGCACAGAGAGGCCCAGAAGGGTGCAAAGGAGGGGTTTGGGAGCATAGCCACCAAGGAGTGGATAGGAGGACAGATACTCCTGAAGCTGGAAGGGAAAATGGACAGGGAAGCAGAAGGGGCGACTAAAGCAATTAAAAGCCTGAAGGGAAGCAGCGAAGCATCAGACTGGGCCGGTATAATGGATGAGGCAGATAGGAGAGGGAAGGAATGGGAGGAGAAGTTAGAATGAGAGGACAGGGAGAGGAGAAGAGAAGTTGGAGAGGGAGGATAGGGAACAAAGGAAGGAGGAGGAGAAGGAGTGCATGGAAAGGGAAATAGAGGAGAGGATTGAGAGGGACATCAAGGAGAGGAAACGATCAGAATGGGAACAGCGGGACAGAAGGACAAGGGAAGCAGAGCAGAGTGGGAAGAAACGCAAGTTGGCTGAGAGGGAACAGACGAAGTTACAGTTGGACAGGCTGGCAAGGGTACGCATGCGCAAAGAGGAAGACGAGCGAGCAATAAGGGCGGTGAAGACAGAAGGAGCAATGGACAGGGGAAACAACAGACTTGAGGAGGAAGATGAACAGAACCAGATAGCATGAGCTCATGTGGCAGGACCACAATGGAAGGAGGAGGAACAGGCTTAGGGGCCTGAGGGGCGAGGAAGCAGATACAACTTGAGAGATATTGGCCTCAGCATGAAACCTAACACAGACTTGACATCTAGGAGACTGATTTTTAATGATGACCACTGCATTAACATGGCCTCGAGGTCTGACAATGAAGACAGGAACAGTGGGGATGAGAGAGGGCAGCAGTATCAGACCCAGTCAACGGGGACAGACAAGCGGGTGTCATGGGAGTTTAGGAAGCATACACAAGGAGAAGTTGGGGGTAACTTAGTTGAGCAGGCATGGCTGGCGAATGACTTGCACACCCTACATAATGCCACTCGGCTCAGAGACCTCTCAGGACGAAGGAGGGGGAGACAGCCACGGCATGCTCAAGGGGAAGGTTAACGAGGAGACATGACTACACAGTTCGGGTATCTATATTAGAACCAATAGAAGTATGCGCAGGCATCAAAAGCGAGAGAGGGCACAGACAGGTCAGACTGACAAGAGATATGCATAGGGAGGAGAGGTTCACACAGATGCCCTTACTGGAGAGCGGAGGGGTATGGCCTCAGTATATACCATGGAAACACTCTGACATTCTGAACCATGGAAATGTTACACAGTACACAAAACGTATCCCTCTGAAAACATGCAAAGTTTAATTTACTTGGCTACGATCTACAAAATGCTGTGCTCTCGGAGCAGGAACCCACTTTTTATTCTGCACTTAACCCACAGCACAACAATGCTATTTGTTCTCATTTAAGTTAAATCTCATTTGGCTTTGAATACACTGAGATGGCAACGTGCATTTCTCACTATAATACTAAAGCATTCTGCGTGGAATCAATCTCCCCTAGTGGCACCCCTTCACAGTTTCTCCCACTCCAATTACTTAGTAGGGAAATTACTAAAGTAGTAAAGTACTTATATCTAATTGCTTGGGGAAGTGTATATACTTATCTTTGTATAATTATTTAAGGCCCAAGGCTTTAAAGCCAGAATGGCCAATCAGATCTTCAGATAATTTCCCCTTCAGCTATTCCCCTCTGGTCTCTGTTTCATCCACCTCTAGGAAATCAGGTTAGCTTCAAGCTCAGCACTCATGCAGTTGGGTAGTGATTTTCCTTTTTGCAGCTTTCAAAACAGAGCAAATTTCCACTCAATGCGGGATTCAACTTAAAAACCTATAATTTTCCCACACTATGTCATGTAGACATGACAGCATCTGATTGGTCAAATTGTTCTATTGGCGTCCTTAACAGGTTACATTCCCAGAGAATACACTGTTTCTTCTAATAGTTCAGAAATGTTTTAGCATGTGACAGGGGTGTATTCTGAATAATTTTGATTCATAATATTATTGTCTTCCATATCTCCTAGTAGCATTAATACAGGTTGGTGTAATAAGGATTTCTGGATTCCCATGATCCTCATGAATTCCAGGATATGAAACATGAGTGTGTCAAATTAATTTGGATCAATATTTATATCATATTGGTTATTATTACAATTATAATATATTATATATTATTTTATATTATAACGTATTACTTATTAATCAATATTGATACTTCGTGCTTGGTGTTCTTTTGAAGGGAGTACTCTACTGATGTCAGAATAGTTGTCCTTTTTCAAAAAGACCTATTCTTTCCAATTATATATTCAAAATAAAATCGTTTTGAAGCACAAAATATTGTCAGATTAAATGTCCAACTTTAATTGAACTTTCCACATGGAAACAAAACTTTGCATTATCCTAATAAATCACGTAACCATCTCTCAGAGGCTCTCTGTGAAGCTAATGATTAATAGGAGAGTCTGACAGGTCCCTTTGTGTGATCGTCCACTACCTCACATGGTGAGTTTCTTACCAAGATAATATCAATAGGTGACATTTTCATTGTCGTCGCTGCCTTTGAAGCTGTGTTTCTGGAGAAACCAACCCCTCTACCACGTGACTATCCCTTGATTTTATCAGTAGACCCCAATTTGAATTTATTTGGAATATAAAATATCTATTTGTGTAAGGCTAACCCTATGGTATTATTGTTGGGCTGGGCCTCATGATTTGGTTGATTGCTGGATAAGAATTCTCTTCACCACCACCACCCCTCCCCTTGAAAAAAGGTTATTTAAATAAACCTTTGATATGACGTTGCTTTAGGTCACTGATATGCTGAAAAGCTAATACAATATAGAGTTGAGTGGGGAGACGAGTGGTCTTCTGTGGCGAGATTGGCAAAAGTCTTTTTTCCCTTGTTTTTGAAACGTGGAGGAGCTTGCCAGCAGTGCACCTCTGCAGACTATATTTCAGCTCATTCAATGCATGAAGTACGGTGCAGAGTGGGGAGACAAGTGATCTTATGTGGTCCTCGGTTGAACTTGGATTAACTCAGACTAACAAGAGGATACCTAAAGAACGGTGAAGAAGTCGCAAACCACAAGTAAGCATCAATCCCCTCTCTCCTCATTCTTCCCTTCTTCACTGTAACTGTAATGTATGCCCTCCACAGACTTTCAAAACACTCCAGCCAAACTATCCATGAGAAAATGCTCAAAATGTCTGAAGACACCCCTCTACCGGAACCACCTGTACCGGAATCATGCCAGAGGGAACAAGTCTTGACCTGAAATTCAAGGATTTGTTAACTGGTCACTTGCATAATACCCCTGGGGCCCCACTGGATGCAATCAAATGCATGGATCTGGTCAAAGGAAAACATTTTACTATGGGGGCAGTTCCCCTGATATAGCAAGCAGGAAACAATGGCGACCAAGAGTTCTTGATGGACTCAAGAATGGCAGAGATTGAATTTACCCTGTTTACTCAAAGAGATTTGTACTCCCACTCTTTTTACACAGATGATGAGAAGGAGAAAATGGATGATTCCATTACATCCTATGAAACTACTCCATTGCTGAGATCTAAGTCGGGACAGCCCCCTTCTTCCATAGATATTAGTACAGTATCTAATAACTTTGCAAAAACTGCTCTACTTTCTCTGAATCTTATTACCTTTTCTTCTCTTTATCAGTACATCAAAATTGAGGTTAGGATGCATACATTAGCACTGACGTCCATTCAGAATATGCTGGACTCCTTGAACAAAAATCTGGATCAAACTGAATTCATACATAACATTCTGCAAGGGGGAAATTCTGATTTAACTCAAGCCATACTGATGCTTTAAAATGTTGCCCCTCAGTGGGAATCAGTGCCATTACTGCGTCTAAACCAGCCCTTAGGAAAACAAAAAAAATGTGAAATTAAGGATACCAAAAAATCAAAGAACATGAAACCAAAAGCTAAATCTAGGTTGTCCTCACAAAGCTTTATCAGAATTCTCACTATACCAGAAATACTGGCAAGAAAGAAAGCATCCATAACAGAGGGGCATGAGAACGGGGCCAAATCTAAACATATTGTGATCATTGATAACTTTTCCAAAGAGGAAGAGGTCAATCAAGTTGCTCTTCAGAATATTGTCAGCAGAGTAGTAAACACTAGGGAACAGGATGAGCAACCACAGATTATGTCACATAAGGTACAACCACTTAAGGAGACAGAAAGTGTATTACAACTGTAGGGGTGTCATGGACACTGAAACAAAAGGTACAATTTGAAAGACATTTATTGAAGTTTCAATAGGGTTTAAGAAACTCCTACTTGACCCTACAGCTAAAATGGGAGTAGTCTTGACCATGAAATAATAAATGAAACAGTCATAGTTGTGTCCGTCAAATAAAAATGGCCTATGCTAGCAAAACCTAATGCCTGCCCTATCTCTGCATGTAAAGGAAGGTCAGTGTTCAAATATAAAGAAGTGCATCGGAAGTGCCTCAGAAGTGGCTGTTGGGCTGAGCAGACTGTTCGTTTTGTCTCTGCTCCAATTTCTATACAGGAGAAGGGCTTCGTCGGCAAGAGGCAGCACAATCATCAAGCGTTGCCCTAACTGGAACGGACACTCAACTCCGCCTCCCCTCTGTTGCTGAACTCCTCCTGCACGGCCCGCCCATGCAGCTACGTAGCAACCTATAACTGAGGTGTGCGTGCGCATCGCGTGCGCGCATCGGAAGTGCCTTAGAAGTGGCTGTTGGGCTGAGCAGACTGTTCGTTTTGTCTCTGCTCCAATTTCTATACAGGAGAAGGGCTTCGTCAGCAAGAGGAAGCACAATCTTCAAGCGTTGCCGTAACTGGAACGGACACTCAAGTAAATATTTGTATATGTACTGGACTTATTGTTGATAGACTCTAAAATCTCTTTGTAACTCTTTAAGCCGCGGCTTTGCCGCGGCAGATTTAACTCTCCCACTTTACTCCAACATTCACGTTACAGCTGCGTATTTTCTTCTTCCAGCTCCGCCTCCCCTCTGTTGCTGAACTCCTCCTGCACGGCCCGCCCACGCAGCCACGTAGCAACCTATAACTGAGGTGTGCGCGCATCAGAAGTGCCTCAGAAGTGGCTGTTGGGCTGTTAGGTTGTGCAGGTGAGCAGGGAGGAGGGGGCATTGGAGACACATACGATTGTTGTATGACCTCCCTGACAAGGGGGAGGTCAAATACGAGGTTTGTGAATAATTGTTGTATGAACACCTTAACTTGGATATGTGCTAAGCTAAAATCAAAGAATTGTGTATTTAGGGCAAAAGTCAAGCGATAAGAATTCTTATTAAATGATGACAGCTCGCCTACGTAGAGGGCACAAAGAGGGGCAGCCATCACTCAAGCAGCGTCAAAGTACGCCTCACGGTATGACTCAATTAGCAAACTCAAAAAATACATCTGCCGTTATGGCCAATAGTGTTTATACACAAGCTAATATTGAGTGTAGTGAACTGCGACCCCTAAACGAAAAAGCGACTGAAGAGCCCACAGTTTGTCACGAGGTGGCCTTCGCTTATATGAAAGCCTCTATGAAGATTCTACCCCTACCTATTAGACAAATTCTGGTAATAGAGCCTGAGAAGGGGTCTATAGTAAACACACCAAAGTGTTTTTTGAGTATGAGAGAGATCGAACCAACAATCCCATTAGAAAACTATGAGGATAACGATGTAACGTATGTTTCTATGCTAGCACCTGAGGTCCTCAATGTGTTGGAAAAACGAATAGAGCTATCAAAGGGCCCTTCAACCCCAGTGACTGCCCCAGCAGGGAGAGTAGCCAAAGTATACTTTCACAGAGCTATGCATAATCAGTCCTCATTGCCCATAGCTAATGCCAAGGGCGATGAGGAATACGTAGTCGAGCTTGGGGAGGTTGCCTCTAACATCCCCAGTAAACATCTGGTCTATGAGGAGACACCCATAGAAGATGAAGTAGGGATGCCCCCGACAATATCATCACAGAATTCCACACCTCCCTCTCCACTTATGTCCCCAGTAGAAGAAATGCAGACCCTGGAATCTAATTATCCAGTGATTTCTAGAATCTTAAATCTACTAGACCAAGGACATGAGTACACTCATTATGAGTTAAGGGACATAAAACTGCTCTAGCACAAATTCTGGAAAAGCTAAATAAGCTAGAGGGGTTCATATTTGCGGAAAACTACAAGCAGACAGGGGGAGTAAATTCACCAAAAATAATGTCTATGACTAATAAAACAATTGCGACCCAAACGGCCCCCAACTTACTGAACAAGGAACAGGACATAGAACTAGCCCCAATTCAAAAGGAACACCATACAGAAGGTCCATCAATTTTCACTTTTTCACAATCTTTTGCAAAAATTGTAAATACCAATAATACCAAGGAAGCAATTCAAATGTTCTCACATGCACAACTATGCCAGATGATCACAGCCCACTCAGATAAAATTGAGCAACTGATGTTTTTCAATCAGATGAACTAAGAGGAAAAAGGAGAGGAGGTTACTAAAGAGGTTGTACCTACCCATGTAGGGGGTCCAACCTCACCGGATAGTCCCTCAGTTCTCATAGAACTGATTGATGAGGAAAAAAAGCAGAAGGAGGAGGCACATGAAGCCGACTCTATAGAAGATGCCACTTTAAACATTCCCCAGGGCAAACACTTTGGGCCTCATTACACGTTCTGCGGTAAAAATAGGAATTTACCGGCATGGCGTAATTAGTGTGTCCGCCCTCGCAAGAGGCCGCCAATTGCATGCCATTACGAGTTTGCGGGCACGAGCATGGCGCCATGCCAGTAATGATCCTACCGCCATGCCGCAAAAGTCCCCAAAAAATCCCTTGACGGCATCGTCGAAAGCGCTGTTAGCACTTCTGACCTGCCGCCACATGCAAATAGCGGTCACCACAATTAGCGGACATCGGCATTAGCGGTCACCGCTAATAGCGGTGACCGTTATTTTGCGGAACCGGAAATAGCGTCATCGCACAGGAACGGAAAACAGCACGGCGGCCATCTTTAAAAACACAATCCATTGCCATCCTCCTTATCCAGCACACCTTACCAGGAAATACGTTCGAAAATCCTTCTAGGACACTGTAAAGATGCCCAAGGCCGTGAAAAAATCGTCAGAGCGGCAACGCAAGGAGAAATTCAGCAAGGAGGAGCTCATAATGCTCACTCAGACACTAGCAGAAAATGCACAGGTGGTCTTCTGCAATGACATGCGGCGGGAGACCATCCTGAAGAAGAAGGCCATCTGGGAAGAGGTAGCCCACAAAGTCAGCGCGGTAGGCACCACCACCCGCACAGTTAAAGACTGCCGAAAGAGGTGGGAGGACCTCCGGCTCCGTGTGAGGAACATCCTATTCGTAAACCGCAACCTGGCTACGGGCACAGGAGGAGGCAGCAAATCGCCGATTAAGCTCAGTGAGTGGAAGGAGACCTGTGCATCGACAATCGGCATGGAATCCATCGAGGGAGTTGGACAAATGGAGCATGGCGTGGCCATTTCGTCTGATGGAGTTTACTGTATGCATCAAACAATGCACAGTGAAGTGTGATGGTCCCCCCAATCATGTGTCCATATGAATGCCGTGGATCCAGCCACAAACATACATGCATGCATCACCACATACCCATTCAACACAGAGCCATTCATGCATGACCCACCCAACATCCCCATTACCTGCATCCACACTAAAGAGCCCTAAATGCATAAAACGGCATGACGTATCCATTAAGCATAAGGCAGGTCGACCCATAAATGATGATTTTCCCCATTTCTTGCCCGTACAGGATCACACACAGAAACTGAGGAGGCACGCACTTCCACACCTGCTCCCACATCCAGCAAAAAACCCAGGAGGGATTCCACAGGGGACACTGCCACATCCTCAACGGCAGCCAGGAGGAGTGACCATGACCACAGGGACAAAGGCAGCAGGAGCACCAGTTGCACGCAGCCACAGGCCATGCCTGCTACCGTCGTGGCACCCACGGGAGTATGTCTCCCAGCAAGTGAAGGCAGCATTGAGGGAATGCACTCTGCTGCCACCAGTTCAACGGGTGAGGCAGCAGCCACTGCCCAACTCTCGGATGTGGAGGAAGCGCCTGGCATTGAGGATCTAAGCCAGAGCCCCAGACCAACATGCCCCTTACTGGCAAGCCCGAGGTTGTCATCAGGTCCGGGTAGCCAAGGAGAATCACCCACCCCCACCCTTGAAGGGCCATGGAGCCCCCAGGTATTCTCACCTGATGCAAGTGCCATGGATCCAGGCGCATCAGCCATCCCACCAGCACCCACCATGCGACATGACCTCTCATCCATCTTTCAGAGGCAGACCGAGATGACTGGTCTAGTAGGGCAGCATGTGGCTGAGACAGGCCGCCTGAGGAAGGACATCGGTACATTTGCACAGCAGACGAGGGAGGCCATGGAGGCATGCACCAACAGAATATGCAATGAAATGGCCCAACTCAGGCAAGCCATGAACCGCATAGCAGACGAAATTGAGCGCCGATGCCCACTCCCAATCCAGGATGAACCGGGCCCCACCTCCTCTGGGAGTTCACGGCAAAGTAGCCCCCTACACCAGTCTCTGCGCAAACTGCGGCGCACCACTTCACAACCACCAGATGACGGAGCAGGCACTGGCAATTAGGGCCAGCAAGGACTGGGTGCCACATGTGGAGAAGGACACATTCACGCCTTGAGGCTCACATGGGGGTGTTGTGGGGGCAGGGGAGTAAGGGTGATTTTGGGAGTGTTGTGGGGGGAGGGGGGTAAGGGTGATTTTGGGAGTGTTGTGAGGGGAGGGGAGTAAGGGTGATTTTGGGAGTGTTGTGGGGGGAGGGAGGTAAGGGTGATTTTGAGAGTGTTGTGGGGGGAGGGGGGTAAGGGTGTTTTCACAGTTGGGGCCCTGCACTTATTGTTGTCTTTTGTTCACAATACATTGTTTGAAAGTTTACACTGGCTTGGTATTCATCATTGAGTGTGTGTACTGTATTGGGCAGATGGTTCTTTGTGGAACTGACCACATGCATCAGGGCAGTAATACCCATCTTTATCCATTACAGTCATACCTTGTATGACATGCAATCTGATGCATCAGATGCTGACGCACATCGTGTCCTGCCTGGACATTGCCACTTGCATGTCCCTGCAGGCCTTTTGAGCCATCCTCGTCACCATCCACATCATCCTCATCTTTTGCTTGCATGTCAGGTGGCATAGTCACATTCCGCCTGATGTAATTTCAGTCCCGCAACACACATGCCATGGTTTACTTCGGCACTTTGTCATAGCCGTACAGGAGGGCTTCACCCAGCACGCTTAGGGACTGGTGCTATGTGTTGTAGAGGCCGGATGCCTGCTCCATCACAGCGCAGGTACGGCTATGTGCAATTTTCTTGTCCTCTTCCTGCTGGTAATGTGGTATTTCTGGGTGCCCTGCTGGTTCATGCTGCGCCTGTCTTGCCCTACTCCTACTCCTACTTCTCCTGCGTCTCCTCTGTGCTTCGTGTTGTTGATGGTGCCACACTACAATCACATCCTCCAGCCCATGTAATGCGGGCAGTATTGGAAGCATTTTTGTGTGGGAAGGGGTGTGGGAAGGGGTGTGGTGTGCCCTTTTGTGCTGCCACAGTCTCCATCCCCTACACCTGTGCTGGATGTGTCCACCTGTGGCAGGTGGACTTCTCAGGTCTCTTAACGGGTGGTTCGCGATGCCGGTATTAGCGCCAGGGCGGTAGGGTGTTTTGGGGTCTTTACCATGCCGCTATTACCATGTCCACCTACCTTGTGATGGGATGCTATTATCGACATGCCGCTATTTCCGACCTGGGGGTCGCGCGCCCACGGACTTGCCGCTATTAGTGCCACCGTATTTAACGATGGCGCTAATATAGGCAAGTCCGGGTCGTAATTGGATAGGAAATGTAGCGTTACCGGTATTCACTTACCGGTAACGTTATTTCCTTACCGCCGTCCGTGTAATGAGGCCCTTTAACTCCAGAAAAGAAAAAAGATCTTACCTTCGAGCCTTGAAAAGAACCCAACTACGCAAGGTTTGTGAAGGTGAGACCAATAAAAACTCATTAACAGCTAATAATAATAAAAAAGAACAGAAAAAGATTAAAAAATGTGAAAAAACTGAAGGAATCAAAAAAGAAAAAAAGAAAAAAAAAACAATTTCCCAAGAAATAGCTGACTTAGGAACCAATGTGGAGGCACTCACAATGGAGAGTAGATTAGCACTCCAGATAAATCTAAAGGGCGAGGTTACTACTACTCAGAAAGCAAATCCGAAAAAAATTGAGACTTCAGATGATGCCGCAGCAAAACAGAGGGCTCAAATGATTGTGCAAAAACAAAACGAATTCGCATCATCCCTAACGGTGACTCAACAGACACTACTATCCACCTTTTATAAACCCATCCCAAATAAAATATCTAATATGGGAAAATGTATAGGGGAAAATGAGGGGGATGAAAAGTCTAACGTAGATGATTAGGAAATAAAAACGGCCACCAAAGGTTACACTGAGAAAAAGGAAGATGCAGTGGATGAACAAACAATACAAAAAATGGACGAATCAGCAGCTAATGAGGATGCCAAATACTACAAAAAAAATTGTTTAAAAGGCAAACAGCCTTTGTTACCATTAAACAGATCATTGCACAAGCAGGAAAGGGGTGATTCCCTAGAGTATGGAATAGCTGAGGAAAACGAAGGATTAAATAGTATAAAGGATACCTATGAAGGGGCCGAAGAGGAGGAAGATTTACAACCTACTCCTCAGATGACTTGTATCATAGGATGGATTAGTTCCCCAGACATCAACCAGCAAAAGAGCTTAAATCGGTCATTTATGCTACAAGCATTCCAAAAAAATCCCTGCTTTGAGAACCCTATCATCTAGAGATATTGAGTGGATTACGTTACCACCGATTAAAAACTATAGGATGGTATTTCAGGTACAATCCACGATCATTGCTGAATTGTTGTGGAAGCACAAAAGACAACTAAATATGATAGGCTTGGAGCCGCACCTTTTACAATCAATCGAGGAAGCAATCAAATTTAATGAGAAACCGCTACCGACTATAGCACTGCAAGCAATTCCCAGGGAACAAAATTTAAATGTTATTTCATCAGAAACAGCGATCTTAGCACAATTGGCGGCTATGTCTGCGACTACTAAGGATTGGACTTGGTTGTCTGCATTACTGGCATCTTCAAAAGAATTCAAAAATTCAACAAATACCTAACAGTTAAATACATCACTAAGAGTGATCTCATGGAATTCATGTGGTAATAAAAATGTATTACGTTGGGCAAGTACAACTAATGCCCAGGAAAAGGTAGATATTTTCCTTTCCCAGGAAACCATGAGTTTGGTATCAATTCAGATAAATGGTTTTAAGTCTGTTCAAATGGTTGCAACACAGGGACTACAAGGAAGGCCTGCAGGGGAACTGCTATTTTTCCAAATAACAAATTAGCATATGTGATTTCCAAAACATATAGGGATCAATCATTTGTGGCAATTGTGATTGAAATAGGAACCAAGGAAAAAGAATGGTACTTGGTCATTTTCTTATATGATAACCCTACTAACGTTAAATTAGACCAGATTATGGAGAATTTAGCGGCCCTATTTGAGGATGTTTTTTTATATTGGCCACAAATTAATGTGATTTTAGGAGGAGACTTCAATGCAGACTGCCTTAGATATACACAGCAAAATTCAATGAACACTAATAACTACAAAAAAACAACAGCTACTATACGTGGGGATGCATGGCATTCTTTTCTAACGAATTGGGAGTTATTCTTTGTACCGTTTGAAACTGAGAATGTAATAGCTACTTGGTCCCGAAATTGCAATTATTCTGTGATTGACTATTTTGTTGGTTCTATAGGAATATGTTGCAAATAAGATGATATTGTAATCACAGAGCCAGGTGTCAGCGATCATAAGATGTTGCATTTAACGATGGAACAAAAAACTGCAAGATTAGCGATTGACCCCTTGCAGGCTCTATTAACAAGTGACAGGCTAGGAGCCTCGTTAAGGTGGAGCGCATATACTTGTGACACTCTAAACGCATTAATTCAAGAGGACATACAAAGATATGTAGCAGCCGAAAATCTACCAACCAACATACAACTAAGGTTGGAAGTATATCTGAAAGCTGTTAAGGGGGCAATCACAAAACTCATTTCTAGACAAAAAAATAACAAAGTCAAAGAATAACTGCTTAATGAATTTTAGTAGAGAAATTCAAGTGGCCAAAAGAATAAAAAATCTGGAAATTAGAAAATTGATATCTCTACAATTGAATGATGAAGAATTCCAATTAAATAAAAGACGTATATGTAATCATTATAGAAACAGGTGCAAAAATTATAAGATGCACCAACATAATCTTACCAACCAGGCGATGATGTCAAGTCTGTGCCGCAATGATGGGTGCTCCACCTGGGCTATTTTGCGTGATGACAAAAATAATAAGAAATGGCAACAAACATCTATTATATCAGAGGAAGAATGGTACAATTTTCATAAACAAAAATTTGGTTTGCCAGAACGGTTTGAAAGAATACACACAAACAAGCTATTCACTATTTTGGGATCTTTTACATGCTGGAATCTATCAGAAATTATAACTGCAATAAATAAACTCAACAATTCGAAAGCACCTGGACCGGATTGTATCCCGCCTTGTGCGATTAAAAGAGATCCCATTTTATGGGCTAACATCATCCATGTTCAAATTCAACAAATCATTAGAAATCAAGCAATTCCTCAATCATGGGTAAAGGCGATCATAGTACCTATTCACAAAAAAGGAACTCTAACAGACCCGTTAAATTACAGACCTATCGCACTCATTGATGCAAGTGCTACAGTGTTTGCAATCTTAATTTTGCAAGAACTACAAACCATTATTAGTGAAGCTGAAATATTTTCACGTTTCCAAATTGGTTTTCGAGCCCATATGAGCACTGCCTTGAATGCATCACTATTAGCACATTTACTGGCACTATCGAAAATTCCTAACAGAGGTCCATTATATATGGCCTCAGTGGATTTATCGGCAGCATTTGATTGTTTGATAAGATCAATACTCTGGGAAAAAATGGCCAGGAAGGGTATTCCAGCTTATATAGTGTCTCTAATCTCAGGGCTTCAATATAATACATCTTACCTAGTTAAAACCAGCACCACAGGAGCAACAATGTGGCCAATACCAACAGAGGTGGGGGTTAAGCAGGGCTGCAATCTAGCGGCAACCCTGTTTAACCTCTGTGATATCGATGAAATTTGGACAAAGGAGATATCATATCCTGCCAGGCTTGGTCATTTAAAAATACAATGGCTGGCCTTTGCTGATGATATTCTCATTTTCGATAGAACACCATATGGCCTACAATTGAAGTTAAATATTTTTTCCGAATTTCTTTACAAACACAATCTGCAATGTAATGTAAACAAATCCAACATTATGATATTCAAAAATCTGAAAAGGAAGCCACAGACAATGAAATGGACTATTGATTCCATGATGATCCCAGTAGAGGTATCCCTAAAATGTTTGGGTTACAACATAACTGATACCAACTCGAAAATAAGATGGAAGGAGGGGCTGAACAGAAAGGTATCCACGCTAGCGACGCAAATGAAGATGATTTATGGGAGCTACTGTAAGTTCTCGATATGCCCCCTCATAGAATTTTACATGCTCAAAGTAGAACCAGCCTTATTGTATGGGCTTGATCTGTGTTTATTGGACATCTATGACATTTTAGATCAGTTACAGGGAAAAATTTGGAAATGTACCTTCCGGTTGGCCCAATCTATACCAAACTGTGTGTTGCAGCAGGAATTGGGCTTAACAGCATTATAAGCGAGATTCCAAGAATCTAAACCTCCATCTGTTATTAAATTCTATCAAGAAATGGGAACCTTACCTAAGGAAATGGCCTTAACATCTGAGGATCTTGAATGTAGGGTGTTGTATGTTAAAAAACGCCTATTTGAATTGGATTGGACTAAAACGCTGAATATGATGAATACCAAGATTTATTATTATGAGGCAAATTTGTGTGCAACCTCAAGAATTCCTCGCAAAATGTACCTAATCGAATTCCCTTGTAATAAACATAGAGATTTATATATGAGATTCAAGGTGAATCAATTTCACACCTTAGAAAATACATCAAGATGGTATCAAAGAGCTGAAACCATCATACAGACTTCATGTTGTTTCTGTAAAGTTTTGTCACAAATTGAATCATTGAAACATTTGGTCATCTATTGTGGTTACTTTGAATCAGCACAGCAGAGTATTATAGGCCCAGAAAAATGCAAGGGAATGGTGTTGGAAAAACATGATGTGGGGTAACTCGATTAAAATCATAATATCTTTAACGAGATTCCTTATTTTGTTGGTGTATGAGCTAGAACAAAAAGATGTTATATATGCAGATCAACTGATTAATACCAATGATTTTGGAATTTGAAAGGTAAATTGGTATTACTTTAAAAAAAAGTAAGATTCCTATACGAGTTGAAGTGGAAAAGGAGGAAGTTACTGAAATTTCTTTGAGATATATGAGAAAAGGAATAATGACATCTTCTATGTTGAAAAGTCACATGTACTTATTTTTTAAATTTAAAGTGTTTGAAAATGTGTTGTAAAAAAAAATGATTTTAGTAATGATTTTTGAGATAAGTTAAATGTGTAATAACGTTGTAAATAGTAATGTTTTTTGAGATATGTTAAATATGTTATAATGTTGTAAAAGTCTGTTAAACAAACTAATAAACAACTTTTTATATATATAAAAAAAGACTACATGTTGCTGAGTCAGCTCTCCTCCCCACGTTGGGCAGCACAGAGTAAGGTGGCCCCTGAAGGCAAGATGACCCACTCTGGCTTAGTCTCTTAACACAAAGGCAGTTCAATACATGGATCGAGGCCTGTCTGGCTTACCAAGTTAAAGTTTTTCTTTCCAATGTTCAAACACAGTTCGCAAAACATTCAGGTCAGTCCCCCTCTATCGGGCTCAGACCTCTTAAAGCAAAGTTCACATCGGTCTCCTTCAGCTGGGCTCAGACCTCTTAAGCAAAGGTTTGTCGGACCTTCTGATGTGCTTGGACCTTTCACAGCAAAACAAAACAAACCACTTGCTGGTGTTCCCTTCCACAAGCTTCATTCACTTCCTTCGGTCTCCCTCTGTCAAACTCGGACTGTTTCCTGATGTTGAAGACTTTCAAATGTGCATGGTTTTCCTTCAGACCTCTGCAGGACCACTTCGACTTTCCAACTTGTAACTCACTTGCCCCAATTCTTCCTGGTCTGGGTAGTTCAATGTATTATGTAGTTCAAATTTCACCTTTTTACTCTCCCCTTTTCTTAGGATAAATTTCAATCACCTTGCTGTTAAAGTTAATTTCACTTTATTGCTAGCCACTTTTCACCTTTCACTGAGACTTTTGAGTGAGCTATTTACTTTCACCGGACCACTCCGTTACTCAGTATCGCTGACTTTCCAGCTATCATTATTTCAATGTTCACTCACAGGTTTGCCTTTCTTCATGTCTCACCCACATGCATGCAGCCTTCAATTGTGCGATAATATGTTGCTACTTCAATCTTTCTTCAGCACACACTGGTCTCTCATGTTGCTTGCCAACTCGCCGGTTGTATGCTTTTCTTTTCTGTTCTTTGCTGCTTTGATTCCTGAGTCAAGGTTAGTACCACAGGCTTGACCTCACCTCTCCAACTCTGCCGTTCATGTGGCAGGGTCACTGGCATACTTGAAACACAATGCAGCTTTCTTGTTTGGAATGCTGCCTTCTCCACGTGCCTTTCACAGCCTTTTGGAGGCAACGACATGCTGCAGGGAACTCCTGAGATTCTCCACCCATTGCTCTTGTCCCTCGGTCCGTTGCTCTGCTCCATTAGGTTTGCCTGTGCCCCGGATTTTCTGGTCTTACTCGTATTCAACCTTGCTCAGACTGTGTTTCTACATTCTGCCTTTTATCCGTGTGAGGAGAACTAATTGCCATTAGGTGTATGTACTTTGAGTCAAGTGCCTGACTGTGCCTGACCCAATTAGTGAGACATGCCCAATGCAATGTGTAAGAGTTAGTGTTGTTACTCTCAGTCGCCCTCTTCCTCGGCCAAGTGTTTGTGTTGAAAAGGGGGGATTTAGAACATTGGAGAATACAATGAAATAGGACGGATCATAGGTACGGGAAAGGGAGGAATACTGCGTCTCACCACCGGCTGCCTCACCCCCACTCCCCAAAGACCTTTCACCCAGGGGATTCTCCTGCACTGGTCCACCCCCAGGAACTGGATACAAAAGTGATGGCGATGTCCTGGCCACCTGGATGACAAGCCCCCGAGGACTAGCATGTGAGACACCTGTTGCTTTCTCACACAGCCTAAGACACAGACTACTAACACGCAATATGAAATGACTAAAGTGACTTTTAGGGTAATGCAGGCTACCACTTTTATAACCACACCTAGCATAGAGCAAATAGAAAAAATGAAAAAACCACAGGTATTCAGTGGGAGGCAGAGGAATGGAGCACACGGTCTTCAAGGGCAGGTATGGAATTGCCTCCAGTCATAAGCATTGCTAGATATAATAGAGGAAAGGCTCCCACTTTAAATTGTCCAGACCAGCTGTTGGTTATGGGCAATTTTGGATTTGATGGATGACACGTAGGGAGCACCTCAACTTTCCAAAGAGAGCACCAACTAGATGCTTCTTTGCCCACCACCTTGAGTGAAACACAAAGGGGAAACTACATATTTACCAACATGCTATCTAGAGACATGAGCTTGGTCAGGACTGTTTATCAAACAACTGGTTTGGGTTCAGGTCAGCTAGAAAAACCATTACACTGACCCAATAATGTTCCCAACACAAGAGACCATGTATGTAGACAGGGGAAATCGTTCTCGGGCACAAGCAATTTACCGTGCAGCATGGTGGAAACTGCATTGAGGTTGGTCCTGAATAATTCTCTTAAGGAATCAGTTGGAAACACTCCTACATATCCAACAGACATAAATGCTCTTGAGTACTTCTATGAAAAGTTGTGTCCTGTGTAAAGAAAATCACTGGTTCACTTTAACTCTGACGATCATGCTAAAACTAAGTCATTATTAAGAGGGGCAAAGGGCTCAGGCCATAAATTGGCCTCTCAAGGCAGGAAAGATGAAGTGGGGTCAAGTTTGTTCAAGTCCTCGATAGTCCCCGATACAGATAACTATTAGTATCAGAAGTCATGCCTGCATGAAAATAAAACCCCTGAATACAACAAATGTGATGAAGACTATAAATCCTACTCCACTGTAAGGGGACCAAGTGGGTTGGACTTGAAATATACCATCAAAATGGGGACAGATGAAACAAAAACTAGAAACTATGGGAATGTTTTGAAAAATCACTTTGAGAAGAGGTTGACTTTGGAATATGCCGATTATAACATCTTGATCGAATGTACTTACACTAGAATGGGTAGAACACTGCTTTTAAACATATCTGGGGGGCTCATCTTATTCTCAGAGATAGTTAATCCTAATGCAATTTCAAAAAGGATATTACTAGGGTGTCTTTCGCAGAACGTGGCAGACCCAGCAGTGTAATAATTGCCTTTAAATCTAGAGCAAAATATCTAATGGTAATGAAGGAGGTTAATACTCTTGGGCATGCTGGTTTTACCATTACACCCTACAAACTCTCTGATACCTCTTCTAATGACTCGGGCATGACTAACTTAATGTCGAATGTCACGGTGAGGGAAGAGCAAATACTATGAGTCGCATCACAGCATTCTAATATAATGTATAGAGGCAAAACACAGGTGGCAAACAACTCCACAGATATTGATTGGTCATATTCGGTTGGTACGCTTAACAAACCAGGTAACAGCAGAGAGGAGAAAAATAGACTCTAGCAAAAGACTCACTGAAATATGTATCCTGGAACTGAAGAGGGCAAACTAAATTGTTCAATAATTTGGAGTCTACAATATTGTGTATCTCCAAGAAACTTGGCTTAGTAACAAAACTCTGTGGGATGGGCATAGTGTGAGCTGCCAGCCCACTAAAAACCATCAGATGCGTAGGCAGATGGGAGGTCTGATTGTATTGCTAAAACATTATTGTAATTTTTATAACATCAACAGAACTAATGTTAAAAAAGGTCTCTTAATAGTAGAGTTTTCATACCTGACTGGCTACACTGACCTGTAACGTTTACTAGCATGCTGCAGTCTCTGACATAGACCTCTTCTTGAATGCTTTGACCGAGTATGCATCAGTGTGGAGGGGACACCACACAGCCAGTTATATATTAGTACAGGGAGATTTTAACTCAGACTGTTTAAATATGGGAATTCAATCAGTCAATTTAAATTCAAACAACTTGAATATCTCTTGTAAAAATTGGAAAAATCAAACTCATATCGCCAATGGAGCAAAATGGGTGAAAACGTTGGGGAACATCGGCCTCAGCAAATTGAACAGATCCGTTTTTGGAGACATGCAAAGGGTACAACTTGGCATGATGTGTTCTCTTCCTCCACACTGGACTATGTGTTTGTCGACAGGGTATTATTTACAAAATGTGAATCTTTTAAAATACTTAAGAATACTTGGAGTGATCATTGTATGCTGGAAAGGATATTTGAAATTGAATACCAGTGATGTAAAGAGAGGTTTTTTTCAATATTAAACCTGAACCTAGGATCAAACAGACTTACCTGTAGTAACCGGAACCTAGAAGGTGTAAATAGTGGGATGGTAAGTGTGCTTTCTACATCCTTGTCTGAGTGGAAGAAAAATACATTTACCTATGACAACCTTGACTTGCTATTCGAGGACATAATCAAACAAACAGTTAAAAGGAAGAGTGCTCGAGGGTCAATTGGGGAAATGAATAAAAAACATCTCAAGTATAACAAGCATCTCGTGGACTGGAAAAAATGGATGAGGTCAACCATTAGACACATAAAAAATACTCATCTTGAAACAAAATGCAAAAATATGTAAAATAAAATTACATTGCAAAAATTGGGCGAAAAATAAGCCATATTATTACAGGCAAATGATGAAGACATGTTGAACTGCCGAAGGGCAACTAATGTGAAATCCTTTTGGTCTCTGTGTAATGCGTTAACAAAGGGAAAAACAGAAAAAAGAATCAACGCAGTTCCAGAGCCGCATTGGGTCTCACATATAGCGAATCTCTTTTCGTTTGATCTAGAACAGAGATTTAAACGTGTGAGTCAACTTGATTCAAAACACGGGGAAATAATTATTGAATTGTGAGTCTGTAGACATATACTTGTGTATTATGTCAGCAAGTAGTTCCTGGACCCAACCGTTTGTCGAATAGTCTATTCAAGGGGAACCCCAAAATGTGGGTGGTTATCTTGAAGTTTCACTTTAACTCAATCTTGCAAACAAGTATTTTACCAACTACATGGCGTACATCTTATATCATTCCAATATTCAAGAAAGGGCTTAGGTCGGATTCTAAAAACTATCGACGCATGACCATACATGATGCTGACATTTTTTATGCTGACATTTTTGCATCCATGGTATTAAAGCAGCTTGAGGCATGGGTGATGGGGGCTGGTAGACTTGGTAAAAAAAAACAGGATTCAGAAGACTCCATGGAACTACCTTGAATCGGTTTATAATCAGGTGCCTCCAAGGTTTTGTATGCTCAGGAAGTTATGAAACATGGCTCTATTCACTTCTACCTACAAAAGCCACACTTTCTACACCTGATGGGTATGTGCTCTTCACAGCATATCGGGCCCAGGGTAACGGTGGGGCAGGTGGCGCTCATGTTCAAGGAAACCTTGGAGTGTCACACTATCCCCCACACTTCCCCAAAAGAGTGTGAATCTCTCTGGGTCAAAATAAAAACCTCACTCAATACCTCTTTCAATATACTGACCATCTACAAACATCTTAAGGCAATACCCCAATTTGAAGAACAATTGTTTAAACTAGTTGCTCTCATTTCCATATTCAGGAACCCTCTTATAATGGGGGACTTTAATTATTGGGCCAATGACCCCCTTGACAAGCAGGGAGGTGCACTCTTAGACTCTCTCATTTCCACAGGACTTAGACATTGGGTTGAATTTCCCACTCAAAAAAGCGGGAATATTTTAGACTGGCTCATTTGTCAAAATCTGGTAGTTTCTCAACTACATGTTGTCCCTTGAGCATGGTCTGATCATGCTTTGATTCAGGCCACTATCACATTGCCTGCTCCTCCATCTAAACTGTGTTCATTGCCCCGTATTCGCAAACTGACACGCAATCTAAAAAAGATCACTGCTGCTAATTTCTCTGCTCTACTATCCTCACGTCTACAGCCACTTTCTAGTTTCTCTGACTCGTCTTCTCTTATTGAACAACTATCCGCCTCTATAAATGAAGCTATTTCCGACTTAGCTCCCCTGAGAGTGAAAATAATCAAACATGAAACGCATCAGAATACCTGGTTCTCAGAGGATATCATCTCTGCCAGGCAAGCCAAAAGAGCCTTAGAAAGAGCCTGGCGCAAAAACCCCAATGAAACTAGCCTCACTGCTTACAAACAATCCATTCAGAAATGTAAGGCCTTGATCATTTCCTCCAAATCCACCTTTTATAATAAGAGAATCATAAATGCCCATTCAAATGTCTGTGAACTTTTCAAAATCTTGGATGAATTCCAGGACTCTCCTGCCACAAATGGCAATCCTGTCAAAGACTCTGCCTGGTGTCAAGAGATTCATAATGGTTTCATGACCAAAATCACAAAGAAACCATCAGGAGCATTCATACTTCCTCCCTTGAATCTGAAGCTTCAGTAAACCCTCCCTTGAGTTCATTGGTAGTACCAATAATATCCCATGCTTTTCTTTTTGCCACTACTCTGAAGAGCAAGGGCGTAAGACCATCCTAGACTTAAAATCCACCTCTTGCCCCGGGGATGATTGTCCCACTGGTATTTTCAAGGATTCTCTTGACCTCCTGGTGCCATGGTTGACAAAACCCATCAACCTGTCATTTGACAAGGGCGTTGTTCCATCCTCCCTCAAGGTTGCTTAGGTTACACCCTTGCTCAAGAAGGCCAACTCAGATCCATTGGTTACTGATAACTACAGACCCATCATGAATGTGCCTTTTATCCTTAATATTCTAGATAAACTGGCCTATGTTCAATTTCAAAAACACATTGAGGAACATAAGATCTTGGGCATGCGACAGCCTGGCTACAGAGCACAGCACAGGACATAAACCTTCATGCTTGACCTTAAATCTACCCAGGCTAGCGTGGCAGACATTGGTCATCCTGCCCTACTGATGCTTCTGGACCTCTCTGCGGCCTCAACCTAGCAGACTATGCTCTACTAAAGACTAGGCTCGGGGAGGTAGCCCATTGTTCCACGTCAGCATCCAGATGGATATCCTCCATCTTGGGACCCTGGACTGTCCAGATATTCACTGGTGATGATCACTCTGCACTTGTCATCCAAATATCCATCCTTCCTGTCTCCGATCCTATTTAATAATACATCCAGCCCCTGCTTGACTTGTTAGATGCCCTGGGTGTCCGGTATACCAACTACGCCAATGACACTCAGGTTGTTCTTCAGCTCAGTGGTCATTATCTGCAGGACCTCTGTGCTATTAATAAAATCTACAACACCATCCAAGATTGGATGGCAAGTAATTAATTAGCACTCAACTGTAAAAACACAGAACTTTTGATTGTCACGTCTAAAGCAGGATTGAGCAAGTTGGGACCTGAGTATTCTAACTTTCGGTTTGCGGGCACTGTTATTGCCATTTCTAAGAAGGTCAAGACCTTGGGGGTAGTTCTTGACGAATAACTATCTATGAGGTCTCATGTTTCTTACATTCGCTCTACATGTGGTCTCATCACCAAACGCATTAATTATATCCGTCCTTTTATCACTGCTGAAAATTGTGCCTTGCTGGACAATGCAAATTGTCAACTCAAGGCTTGATTATTGTAATAGTCGGTTGGCAGGCACTACAGCACTCAATATTCCGGCTTTGCAAGTAACCCAGAATAATGCTGTCCGATCAACTCTGGGTCTGTCTCGACGTGCACACGTTTCTGTTGCCAGAAAAGCTTTGCATTGGCCTGCTATTAAACAAAGGATTACTCACAAATTCCTGACCCTGGCTTTTAAATGCCACTCTCATTCATGCCCAACCTATCTCTCAGATCGTGGAAAGCCTAATCTCAATATTAGGAACGTTCACTCCTCTATGGCGCCTACTTTTTTCCATCCCAGATTGAAACTGGCCCTCTTTGGAGGGACCAGGTTTGACGTTCAGGCTCCTTTATTTTTTAATCTTCTTCCTGTCTCCATGCGTCTAGCTGCAAATCGCACGTCTTTTAAGAAAGCTATCAAAACTCATCTCTTCAACCTCAGCCCAGACTAACTCTCCATCTATTGATGCCTGCCCCTTCACGAAGCTCTGTCCTTTGCTCTTTTTTTGTGTTTGTCTTGTTATGTTTTCTGTGTGCTTTGAGCCCTACGGGCATGTGGCGCTGTACAAATATTAAAATAAATAAATAAATATGAATATATTCACGTTGCAGCAATTGATCTAACATCAATGTTCAACCTGGTTAGCCGTAATAGAATCTGGCAAAAATGACATTTGTGGGGAATTCCATATGTATTGTTGGATGTACTCATTTGGTTGCATTCAGACACCAATGTTCAAGTATGCTTGCATCAAGAAGAAGTGCTCTCTCGAAAAATCAATACAGCAAATGGTTTAAGACAGGGGTGCGTTCTTGCCCCATGTCTTTTTAATTTATGTGTCTCAGGCCTCGAAGCTGTATCTTTGGTATCCCCAGAACGTGGTGGACTGGCCATTATTTGGTTTGCTTACGCTGATGATTTTATTTTGGTTGATTGCGCGGGAGTAGGTTTGCAGAGGTTACTTGATGTGTTCGCAAGATATGCTATTTAAAAATACATTCCTGCAAATTTAAAGACCTCGCATTCTCAAAGGGGGGAAAAGAAACAGTCGAGAGGGCGGTACTGAAAGATGGCCCTCTGGAGAGAATGAATTCCCTAATTTATCTGGGATTTCCGGTTACGAATCATTTGAAAAAAATCGGAAAAAAGGAATTTTTGAGAGAAAAGGCAGAACAACGTATTGTTCAAATTATATATATATAAAGACAAGATATTGAACATTTTCTTGTCTTCCATTGATAAGATATTACATGGGGAAAGCGTCCCGAAACCTCTATATAGAGTCGAACTATTCGGAGAATGGGCACCACAATATTTGGAACAGCTTGAGGGTTATATGTGGTGTACAGTTGTGGGAATTCCATATGCAGTCGCAACGGTAGCCATTAGATTTGAGCTAGGTATGACATCCCTGAAAAATAAGGGTGTTTGGCGGAATCTGCATTATATTGCAGATTCCTGATCCCCATAGAAAACACCCTTTATCAAGACATACAAAATCAGATGAAGAAAGTGAAGTTACCAGTAATTTATGAACAACGCTGTGAGGAAATTTTTAAAGCATGCAGCCTCCCTCAATCCGTCCTTGTGGAACATCCAGAGCTTGTCAAAAGATCACAGAACAGAAATGACTGGTGCAATACTATTAACTCACTACATAACTTATCCAGTTTAAAACAACTCATCAATGAGCATAAGCGACTGGCACTAGCTGGTCCCCTAAAGGTGTTTCCCTGTCCTAGAGTAAGAAAGGATTTCCAACGATTCAGATGTCATTTGTATCACCCAAGAAAGACTATGTAGAGACAGAAAAAGGTTTTGGGAGACTGTCTACAATATCGATTTTGTAAAGGCAAAGGCACTACGGAAACCCTTGAGCAACTTTTGGTACATTGTCCTAATCTGAGAAGTATAAGAGCAATTCATTGTAAAAAAAAGATGTCGTATGATTTATGAAGTGATGGAGTGTGATAGGCTTTGGGCTGTTTACCTGCAAGGGTACCCTACTTGTATTGCAAGTGCAGTGGTCAGCTTTCTGAATACCTTGGACCTGGCGGCATCCAGCCCCGCACTGTGATGTAAAAATGCTTTAATGATTATGAAAAGAATATGAAATTGAATTATGTCCAATTAATGAAATTTCTTTATTCCCTTTTATGGTACATTCTTTTTTTTAATGTATTTGTTCTAATTTTGTTAAGGTTCAACACATTTTAAGCAATAAACAATTAATACATTAAAAAATACAATATATGCCAAGCCAAAACTAGGGACATGTCATTTTCAATGTAGATTACATATTACTATTTTACCTATATAATTTCAAACATGTAATTATAACCTTTTAATACATTTAAAATATATGTATTTCGATTCAATATCACAGCGATTATTTTAACTTACTCATAAAATATGACTGATGTTGGAAAAGGAAATACGCTATTACACTATGTACACATATTTGTCGGAAACCACATGTTCGGAATTAGATATACGGGACAATATCATCTTTCGATTGTCTTTGCACCAATAGTATTAGGATTATGATGAGAAATGATTTTCTTCATGTGTAACAGGAAGCTATGCTTTATTTGAAAACACATAACATTTGCCAGATGAATGTAGAAAGTCTTATTTCGAAAAGAGTCTTACAGCATTTTTTGCTGTCTATTTAAAGTTTATCAGAACCCAGGCCTTGGGCCTTCTGCATGACCCCATGCAATTCAAATATTGACTCAAGGTTTGTGGGGAAATCTGCTTCATTTGTTTGGTGCTGTCTGTTAGGCCAGAAGGTATGTTATCTGTATTTCACAGGCTCACCGTTCCCATTGTCGTTGAAGAAAAATACAACACATGAATAACACAAGGCACCATTTCAGCAGCTCATGTTTTAGTTGATTATTGGAAGACTTCCTTTATCTAATTTCTTTGTCTTGCAAGAATGCAGGATTGGGGCGGTACCAGAATGCAGGCAGCAGAGGCACCAGCATAAACGAGCAGCTCCTGGCCCTCTCCTTTTATGTAGGTTATTGAAGATAGAACTCCAAAAAGAAAATTGAAACTGCTGATAACCCTGTCCCGAAATAAACCAAATCAGCTGCAGACATGGCAGAAATCCCAAGTCCACAGGACATCTACTCTCTACTGCTGAAAGTGACACAAGACTTGGGTAAAGTTGCTCAGGATGTGACTGATGTTAAGGCATCTATGGAAGATTTGTCTGTGAAGGTGGCTCAAGAGGACAGCCGTGTTTCAGCTTTGGAAAGCAGCAGCGCCTCTATGTCATCAGAAATTTCGGGGAGCTTCAGAACCTACAAGAATTTGAAAGATGACTTCCATAAAGGGAGAGCTAAAACCTTGGAGCTGGATTTGAGGATTAGGTGCAGGAACATAAGGATCATTGGTTTGGAGGAAGAGGAAAATGAGGACTTGGCCCAAAAAGTGCTAGATGTCTTGAAGAGTTCACTCAAATTTGGACAAATTTTGAGAGATTACGCTAATGGACATTGATAATGCATTCAGAATTGGCAAGAAGTTGGGCCTTCAGGGTAAAGCCAGGCAAGTCCTGATTTCCTTTGTATGCACCAGGATCAAGGAAGAAGTTTTGAAAGCTGCAAGACATCTTGAGAAGATTTACCACAAGAAGCAGAGGATTTTTATTTACCCGGTTTACCCAAAGGAGGTTGTGGAGATAAGAAAGTCCTTTAAAGAGCCCAAGGATCTGGCAAGGTCTTTGGGGGTGAAGGTCTTCCTCAACAGGGCTAATTGGCTAACTTTGGTGTTTCCTGAGGGGGAGAAAATCACTACAGATCCTATGGAGGCTCTCAAATGGTTAAAGGCTCAGGAGACGCAGTCTGGATTGATGGAAAATTGAAGTTATTTTTGTGGACTGCGTATTAGTTTTAAAACAATTTTTTTCCTATTATTATTAAAATAAAATAATAAAAAAAGAAATGTTGGTACTGTAATAGCATTGTGGAAAATGGCGCCGACTCAATATTTCAGTTGAACGCTTTGTTTTTGAACAATGCGTTCTCACCATTCTCTCCGTTCTCTCCGTCATGTTTTCAGGCCGTGCAGCGTTATCTGGGAGAGGCTAGAAGAAAGGACCATGTGTTGGCTGCTTAGTCATGTGCTCGTGTCAGCTGACCTGTGGTTGGAGCATTGGGGAGTGGAGCGGACCGCGTATCATGGATACGGAACTGGGAGTTGATGTGTGCATAACATGCTCATTGTATGCCAAGTGAGATTGGGCCCTAATCTGTTCTGCTTCTGACTGTTATGCGGATTTGCTTTTCTCCACGGTGCATTCATGCTGCACTCCCGTGGTGATCACGTTTAAACTGCTCCTTCTCTGACAAGTTTCATACTTGCCGTTCCGGCCCCCTGCACCGTTTCGCATTGCAATTACTCGCTTCCCTGCACTACAAGTGTATGTTCTGTAATGACAGCAATTACCCTCAGGGCTCAGTGACCCATAGTATCTGCATCCTCCAGTGCCATCACCGGGGAGCTCTCCATAGTCACCCATGGATCACTTGTATTTACCAGACTGTACAGTGAAAAATTAAGTCGATACTAATAAAACAGTGATCTACAATATGGCGTGGAAGCTCGTCTCTGGAATTAGCCTCACAGCTCAGTAGCTGTCTGGAACTGTTGCAGCCGCTCAGAGATCCTGGGGAGGTTCAGATAATCCACCGAGGGGTACTGCTCCTTGTCAAATGTCTTTTTAAATTCCCTCTCTGCAAGCAATTAAACTTTACTGTTTAGAATCTCTTTTCTTATTTCTTTCATTTGTATTTTGGGTTGCTCTGTGTGTGGAGGGGCACAGGTTTGAACATGTGTTCCCGCTACCTTCCTCCTTCATGTTTTCCACCGATTAATAGGCCATGTGGAGAACAAATAAGCTCCGGAGACATTATATGCATGGCTTTCTTTTGTAGTGCTGGGCAGCGCATGTTAGTGGATGGCGGCCCGTCATTTCATTGTTATTTCAGTCCACTCCCAAATGACATATGTACTCTTTATTCAACATATGGTTGAATGCTAGACGGAGGAGAAATTCTCATCACCAGCCACAACGCCTGCAATGTGAACTTTCCTCAGGTTTTGGCAGATCAGAAGGTACTGTGGCTCTGGGCATGAACTGATACTGCTGCAATCTTTAAATATTGTGCACTTTGCTGTGTGGATTTTAAGTGATGACATTTTCAATGTGTGTTGGGTATAGCCAGCTGGCTGTTTTCACATCTATTTCTGCAGCTTTCTTCTTCCCTGCATGTTTACCAACGCTTAATATGTTAAGACATTAACACATGAGCTCCATGAGACATATATGTGCCAAGTATGTTTAAAAACCCCTTATTTGCAATGTGGCTGTTATTCACTAGATGGGTTGAAACATTATAATCTCCGGATACAACAGCTTGTGCATGATCTTTACTTGGGTTTCAAATTGTACTGGGTGTCCGTGAGTTGGTTCATTTGAATCCTGATGTATTTAACAACTTTTCTCCACTCGAGGCAGGATAGAAATGTACTGTTTGTTCACAGATTACATTTTTCTGCTGGAAATCTTCAATTTATTATAAGCTTTCTGAGTGGATGTGGGGTGCTCTGTAAGGTGCTCACAGGTTTTAATACACCTGGTATTGTTTTTTTGCATACTGAGTTATATGTAGCTTGCCGGGCTGCTGTGCTCTTATTACTCCTGCGCACTGGGAAACTGAGGCTTATGGGTGCTGGTTTCGCTAAGGTGAATGGTGGATGCTGACGCTGGTATCCCCTAGGGTGTCAGCATGTGTGCCAATGATTATAGGCATGCACAGCTATGATGCGGTGGTGAGTCGACATTTGTGGGTACTGATACGCCTACAGTAATGTGGTAATCGGATGTTGGGGGGTGCTGGTGGAGCAGCCTTATGAACGGTTTCTTATGTGCAATTGGCTAGCCTTTACTATCTAGATGTCATGGATGATTTAGTGAGGCTGTACACTGTGAAATATTCTGGAGTGCTAATTATATGTTGAGCAGATTTTTGTTTTGTGTAATCATTCCTCCTGTCATAGACATTTAGTCAATTTTGACGCACATTGGCCATCTACACATGGTTATTGTAGGCCTTGTTTTCCTTTAGTGTCTGCGGCAGTGGGACTGGTATCAGAAAATCAGACAAACGGGCTGCTCTAGTATTTCACTCCCCGTCAAGAATGGATTGTTTGGAGTGCCTGTACCCGTCACCTTTAATTGGGTTGGGTCATGCTCATGAGATTTTGTTGTGTTACTGATGGCCCTTTATATATGCAGTGTGCTTATTGTTTTATGATGACACTGACTGATAACTCTAATTGCAATGGGGTGATATGGGGTAAGCAAGCTGCATTTATGTGACACGTCAGTTTGATTGCCTTGTTTATCAGACACACTATCAGTAGTTGATGAATATATCAGATGCATTTTGGTGTTTTCTATTTTTTTGGATTGATATGCTTAGTAGGCCTTGTGGGATGCAGTGTGTTTCTGTATGGGTTGGGTTGTGGTGGCAGAACTGTTGTGGTTTTACGTGAGAGTTATTGCTGTGAATATTGAGATTTTTTTTAATGTATTTTAATCGAGTTAACTTTAGGGTTGCCCCATTTTTTGGGGGGTTACAGGGGTTTTATTGGGGAGTTCAGGTTATTAAGGAGAGGAGTCCAGGGTGTTGGACCTCTTGGAATGTGTTTTAGGATTTTTTTCTATAAGCTGTTCTTGGTGTTTTGCATCTGTTTCAGAAGGGGGGGGTTGGGGTTTTCGGTTGGGGTCACAAATAATTTTGAAGGTCGGTTGCAGGGATCACCTTTGCATTGGGTGGGGGTTGATAAGCTGTATATGGAATGTGAATGGTCTGAACAATGTTACAAAAAAAAGGAAAGTTTTGACTTATCTGAATGACTTAAAAGGAGACGTTTATTTTCTCCAAGAGACACACCTTTTGAAGGGTGATTTGGATGGACTGAGGAAAGGTTGGGTAGGGAGGGCCTATGGTTCATCTTTTGAGTCACGGTCCGGGGGGTGTGGTTATTCTTATTAGGAAACATGCACCGATCAAGGTTGTCAAAGAAATATGTGACAAGGAAGGTAGAATGGTTGCTATTTTAACTAATATTCAGGGCAAAGCAGTGACCTTTTGTAATGTTCATGCTCCAACGTCAGATGATGGTACCTTCTTCAGAAAGGTGGCTCAGGCAATTCAGGACCTAAAGTCTAGTAACATAATCTTAGGGGGGGACTTCAATACAGTTATTGACTCTGCTATGGATAGGAGTAGTACCAGACATAGCAGGAGGAGGGACATGCAATCTCTGGCTTTTCAGGATCTGCTGGAGGAACATAATCTGAAGGATTGTTGGAGGATTGACTATCCTTCAGTGAGGAAATATACTTTTTATTCCGGTGCACATGCTACGTATTCCAGAATTGACATGGTTTTGATGGCAGGTGACATGTTGCAAAACTATAAAAGGAGTGATATGGGTAATATTGTGCTGACTGACCATGCACATGTTTCAGTGGATTTGAAGTGGAGTTACACTATGTGTAGATCAAAATCTTGGAGACTAAATACTATATTGTTGGACAATCTAGAGGAGATGACCAAAATTCCAACTGAAATTGACTATTTTGTTGAGGAGAATTGTACTGGTGAAGTAGGATATGAAATGATATGGAAGGCATTCAAGTGCACGGTTCGAGGTATGTTTAGAGTGGTTTGAAGAGAAAATAGGACACTACCCAGAATGTACTGGAACTGAGGATTAAGGACTTGTCAGGGGTCTGATGGTGGATCCTACAAGAGTGGAGTTGCTGCCCGAGTTAAACAGGCTGAAAAGAGAGTTGAAGGAGTTAATATCTAATAGGGTGGATAAGAAGTATTTTCATCAAAAATTCGCTTATTTTGAACATGGAGAGAAATGTGATCGCTGGTTAGCGTACAGATTGAGGTTGAGAGAGTCTGAGCGCTCGATAATGTCTATTACAGACTCTAATGGCCAGGTCACATTCACTCCGGAAGGTATAAATGATGTATTCAGACAGTTTTATGAGGAATTATATAAGAATGAAACCCATATTGACGCAGCGAATGGAGACTTTTTGGAGGGTATTCAAATTCCAGATATTTCAGAGGAGGAGGCTACTTTGCTGGAGGGAGATATCACGGTGGATGAGGTCAAGAAGGCAATTTCGAAATTGAATGTTGGTAGGTCTTCGGGGCCAGATGGACTGCCAGTGGAATTCTATAGGTGGTTGCTTAATTCTGCGTTGACGCTGTTGACGGACATGTATAAGACCTCCAGGGCTAGGGGTATACTTCCTGACACTACTAGACATGCTACTATTTCTGTCTTTTTAAAGAAAAACAGGGATGAATCAATGGTGTCCAGTTACAGACCGATTAGTTTGATTAATGTGGACAATAAGATTCTGGCTAAGATCTTAGCTCTGCAAATAGAAAATCTTTTGCCTAAATTGATAGATCGGAATCAGTCTGGTTTTGTTAAAGGTAGGATGACATCCAGTAACATGCGGACACTGCTTTGTACTATCGGGAAGGCGTCAGAGTTGTCGGAAGACTCGGCTGTCCTATCACTTGATGCGGAGAAGGCATTTGATAGAGTTGATTGGCAATTAATGTTTAAGGTATTGGATAAAATGGGTTTTGGGATTCAGTTCTGTTCTTGGATTAAACTGCTGTATACCAGGCCTACAGCTGATGTTAAAACTAATGGTCTGAGATCCAAACCTTTTGAATTGGAACATGGCACGAGACAAGGTTGCCCATTGTCACCTTTGTTATTTGTACTTAGTATTGAGCCTTTGGCTATAACTTTGAGAAATGAGGAGGGCTTACAGGGCATAAATTATTGGGGAATGCAGCACAACATTTGGTTATACGCAGACGACTTATTATTGGTCCTCAAGAACCTTGGAGAGTCAGTGCCGGTTCTTATGAACATCCTCGAGGCCTTTCACCAGTGCTCTGGATACAAGATCAATTGGGCAAAATCGGAGGTTTTGCCATTGGTGCCACAGTGTGACAAACCGTTTATTACCAGGTTGGGCTTTAAGTGGTGTGCTGATAAACTACTGTACTTGGGGGTTTGGATTTTGCCCAATGTTGCTGATTTTGTGAATGTAAACATGACTATGGTGTGCACTAATTTCAAATTGGATTTGGAAAGATGGTGTTTGTTGAACCTTTCCCTTTGGGGGAAGGTGAATGCTTTAAAAATGGTGTCGACTCCTAGAGTAAACATCGTTCTGAGTATGGTCCCATTAGACATTGAGAAGCATTTTTGGCGTGAGTTGGATAGACTTATGCAAGAATTTTTGCGGAATCGCAAACCTCTGCGTCTGAAAATTAGCAAACTGCAATTACCTTTGTCCAAGGGTGGGCTGGGGGTCCCTAATTTCAAAGCATACCATCTGGCTTTTATTTCACGGAATATATTCGCTTTTTTCAAATCGGAGCATAATGATTGGGTGTGTGCGGAGTCTAACCATGTAGGTCCTTTGTTGCCTGGGGCTGTGTTGACCAGCAAGCCTCGTCAAACTAAGATGGTAGGCCCGCTGACCAGGAGTTTGCGGAACTCTTGGGTGGCATTGTGTGAGTGTTTAGGTTTCAAGAGTGCTTCCATTTGGCTGAATCCAAGTATTACACATGAGGGGAACATTTTGTTCTGGCCTGATTGGTACCTGGCTGGGGTGTGGTGGATTGGTGATCTGTTCAATGGCTTGAATTGGATGACGGCTAGGGAGATTCAGTTGAAGTTTGACATTCCTACTTTTCGCCTAGCAGATTATCGGAAGATCAGGAGGTTGGTGGGGGTTGTGGATATGGAAATAAAAGTCAATACAGATATGCTTGGTTGGCAACCTGGAGTGAGAGGATGTGGCCTGGTTAGTTATATCTATAGACTGGTTGTGTCAAATTATCAGGCTAATGACGCTTTAAGAGTGGACTGGAATCAGAGAATTGGTGAAGATATTACGGAAGATGATTGGATGTGTATTTGTGAGAATGTGAAGCTGTGTTCTTTGAGTCTTTCAGACAGGTCGCGTCAAATTAAAGGATAGTTCCGGGACTTTTTTTTTATTGTCCCTACGGTTCGGCCATGTGTTTTTAAGCATAAATCGGTAGATCGTAGAAAACTTTCCTATGGACCTTACCCGACTTTTCGTCCATTAACGCACTCGAAATCAGCCGCCATTTTCTGATAATCCTATCATTTCCCCCCATCGCCCTGGCTCACCTGCTTTTGCGGCACTAAATCAAATCCCCCGCCCCTGAAACAGACTTTATCAAAACATTCATATTCCCCGCTTCTATCCGTGACGTGACTGTGCTGCGTAGGCAAACGCGCCCAGGCGTCTTCTACGCGACTCCACACAGAACCCGGAAACCAACACAGATTAGCTCACAACACAGCGCGCCACAATTCGGAATATGAAACTGTACTTTTAAATCAAACCGCAAGATTGTAAATTTGGTAAAGTACATTTATTTGACATCAAATGTTTAGAGAATATTCAGCGATTTGCATTTTTATTTGCTCACGTTCCAAAAAGTTTGTTTTGAGGCACGCGATGTTCCTTTGCTGTACACAGGGTCTTAGATCATCTCACAATGCAGCGCCACAATTCGGAATATGAAACTGTGGTTTAAAAGCAAACGGCAAGATTGTACATTTGGCAAAGTACATTTATTGGACATCAAATGTTTCGAGAATATTCAGCGATTTGCATTTTTCTTTGCTCTGGATCCAAAATAGTTCGTCTTGAGGCAAGCGATGTTCGTGTGCAGTACACAGGGTGTTGGTTTACGATAAAATAAGCTCTTCGGTCGCACTGATAATCGCATGGCTGTTCCAACAACGAGGCACTAGGCCACCACAACGGTCTGTATGTTGCATCTAGCCGTTAGTACCGCGTAAGGGCATACTTGTACTTGGCGATCGTCCCATAAAATGGTCAGGGTGGTAACGTTGTTCACGCGGAGAAGCAACTGGCGGTTATAAAAGCCATCCGCCGGTGTCTGGTACTCGTGACACATACAATAATGAAGGATGTACCTGTTTTAAAAACATAAAAAATGAAATTAATCTCACCATCAGATCTTTATTAAAATTATTCATTTTATATATTAGGTCGGGAAATTATTTCATAGCTAGGACAGTGCAACTGGGTATTATACGTCAATGGGGGGGCTCTAGGATACTGAGACAGTCCCCCAGTGCAGGGGTTGACAGGGAGGCAGTGCAGGTGGAGAGTGGAAGGGCCCAGGACCTAGGTCGCAGACAGTGGACCAGTTGTAGCAGGGGAGAGGGAGAGAGAAAGCAGAAGCAAAGAGGAAGGTTTTGAGGTGCTTCCGTAAAAGGAGATGGTTCTCTTCAAGAGCGCGGTACAAAACAATATGCCACATAGAACGAACAAGTACAACTTAACCCGTCTTTAAAGCTACTGTATAGTAATTAAATTGTGGTATAAACTCATCTAAAGAGTTACTTACATTATATTTGCATTTTCCATTGTGTCTGTGCGTAGGGCAGCCCCGAAATACCACTCCTTCTATGCCGACGTTATTTCTTCTAATGAACAAACATTAAATGGCTTTCGTTTCTGAAATTATATTCATTATCGTTTCTTACGTTATTGCCCCACACCCCCAAAAAGAAGTCTTTCGGGATGGTCCCGGCCTGTCAAGGTCAAATAACAATAGAACCTTATACTGAGTCGTGGGCCATTCCGGCACCCGAGAAAAAAATCAAAGCAGCTGACCTTCACTTTGAACGAGCACACATTCCTAGTTAGCAACATTCAGTGTAAGGCCATCTCACAGGACTCACAGAGCAATCACTTTTATTTACACAATACATAGCTACACATATTCAATGGGCCTGCGACATGAGGAGACTCGAGAGAACAGACAATCAAATTACAATCATTTAAACCGTGATGTGTATTTCTCAATGAGCTCTTCTTTAGGTGGACATGGAACAGAGGCAATGTTGGGTGGCAATGCAGTTGTCCCCTGCACAGGTTCGTTCACAACTCCATGTATGTGCCTATCTAGGACATCAACAATAAGTCTCTCAATAAAGTCATATTGCATATCCTCAAACACTGGTTTGATAACCCATTGTTTACTTCTTTTAGTGAAGGCCTTATTGTAGCGAAGCGTCCCTAAAGTTCCGGTCGTCCTACTTTGTTGACGGCCAACGTTATGGTTATGTGCCAAGACCGCTAGAAGAGTCCGATTTATCATGCCCTCCATGCCAAAATGCAATCGTTTTGGCCTGTACTTTAGGCACATATTGTGGAACACCTCCAAATCTCCTGTGTGGCAGAATTCCGTGAGTCCCCTCAAATCTCTTGTTATAGTTTTATCAAATACAATCTTTTCAATGGCTTTGTGAGTGGGTGATGAAGGAATCAACCACTTCTTCTTCCGTGCCTCCTCTGTGGACAAATGGCCATGTTCACAATTGTGGAAATGTTGGTTTGTGGTCCAGCGGTGAACGTTGCTACAGTGTAGCATTACTGACCGCCATTTTTCCAGTAGAATTTCCAACGACCCTCCACATGTTTTTGAGCTCCACCAAAGATGGTTGCTGATTGACTTGGACCACTGTGAAATACCTTGCATATCTTTTTTTTTACCTGCAGCCGACATTTTTTTATTGATTGTTTTTGCAAGATGCCAAACGTCAAATTGGTGATTTATATTTTTGTACTCTTCTCTCATTGTCTTGGCAATTGAAACGTGTCTGTCCGTGGCTATCAGGTCGATCACCATTCCCCGCGATTGTAGTTCTTGCAATGATGCTACAAAGCCAACTTTCTCCATGACCACTGAGGATGTGCTTTGTGACACCTGCACGACCACCGAACTCACAATTTTCTTACTTTCCATGTCCTGAAAGTGGTAGGTGCAGTACTTGGCTGAAAATCCTGGGCTGTCGCACTGTCCATCACCGGCTAGCCTGAACCGTTTGCCCGCGAATGTACTATCAATAGACATTTTTTCCATTCTCCAAGCTTCGCTAATGGCTGGAAATAGATAATCGGTTTGGTATTTGTAGAACAGAGTTTTCGCAATGAAATGGATTCCCACAAACTGAAAGAAAGACTCTAACTTTTTAAAACTTGAACCACTAAAAAGTGCAGCCGCTGCACAAAGTAGATTGCCTGCTGGCAGTTGCCCCAGCATGGGTTGTGCAGACCATGAGAAAGGATGATATTTTGTACAGGTGGCATGTATTTTAAGGTTAGTGCCTCGAATTGCACGAGTCACATTAATCAATGGCTCCCCACATACTTCCCCACCAACCGAATGCCCACATTTCATCCGAATAATAATATCAATCAAACAACTATCGAATACAATGAATTTGGCCTCTTTCCTTATACTGTCACTCTGCATCCCAGCTGGTTCGGCCTGTAACGTTGAGGACATGTCACTCACATGAAAGGTAGAATCTCTGATATCGTCTTCCGCTATGTTCAGTGATATTGATGGTGTTTCATTGTCGTCCACTTCATTCTCTTCCATTGCAACATCTGTTCCTTCTCCGGCGATGGGTGAATAAAACAATTTCTTAAACTTTCTCGCGGTCTTAGTTTTTGCGGGTGTGGATTCTGTGAATTGATCTCCGACTGCATCCGAACTACCAGGAGGACATTCACTATCAATGGCTGGTGGTGGTATAGCTCTGTTGTCAATCACTTCATATTCTTCCCATTGGCACGATGCATCTCCAGTCTCAAGTCCCTGCCAAAAGGTTTGACAAGCAACATCTCTCGTTCGCTTCACTGTCTGTGTAGATCTAGTTCGTACACCCACTCGCAACTAGAGGACAGATTGGAAAAGGGATGTTCAGTTTAAACACAACTTACAGTATTGAACTATTAACAGTGAAAAACAACATAATATAGTGACCAGGACACTAACCTTCTTTTGCTTTCTTTTCTTTGAAACTTTCTTGCCTCGAACTTCAACATCAGGACGCTGTTGCTCCGACTCGTGTGTGCATGTCTCCACTTCCTCTTGCGCTGCAACGACTATATTTTCATGATAAGCACATCCATCACGCACTGACGCTCCATCGACTCCCTGAAACATAGAACTTTCATTAGTATGTTTAATAATATTGAAAACACAAAATGTACTTGGTGACCAATACCCACGTACATCTCAATAGCAAAACACGAATGAACGATTTGTGTAGAACATTCAAACGACAATTATTCACGCATTGTTGATCTAGTTAGATGGAACTGTCAAGATCCATACCTCGGGCTCCTCATAGACTTCCATTGATGATATTATTGAAGATGATGCTTCAGTAACTCCCTGAAACACAGTAATTGCATTAGTATGGTTTTCTATTTTGTTAAAAAGAACATAAACTTTGTGCAGGCGTCAACGGCTCATCTAAATAGACCTGCACAAATGATCAGTTGTCTAAAATAAATAATGGATATGTAAATATGATTCGATTTGCTCGATCGTTGGAAGTGTCACCACCCAGAGATCTGCATCAACTACTAGGGGTGATGTTCTTGTAGAAGAAGCTCCGTCATCTCTCTGAAACATAGTACTTGCGTTAATAAAGAAGGAAGTATAGCGGATGTAATCACGTCATATGATTTCGCTTGATCGAACTGTCAGTATCCATACCTCGAAATGCATAAGAACATCAAGGGACGATGTAACTGCGGTGCACACTTCTGCAAGCTGTTGCGCCGACCCGTAACTCCATGCTCCCCCTTCTTCTTGGACTAATGCTCCATCGACTCCCTGAAACATAGGACTTTCATCAGTAATTAACACAATATTGAAAAAAGAAGACACATAGGAGGGCGACGACAGAAGGACATATCAATGGCTAAAAACGAAAGAAACATTGTGTGTAACAATCACGCTACAAGAATGCAAGATCTGATGATCTCCATCGATGGAACTGTCCGGAAACGTACCTGGAGCATCTGAGTGACATCAACGGTTGTCGTCAATGCGTTGGACTCCTCAGCATCTCCCTGAAAGACAGTACTTGCATTATTTTGGATAACAATAATTATAACTGAAAACAAAGACTAGAGGACGAGTACAAGGGTGTACCATTAGGTAAAATAATCACACGATAAATTAAAACTATTGATTTACATGCCTAAAACAAGTCAGTGGCAGAATAGCTAAGTAAGATTACCCGATAGGCGCTTGAAGTGGCTGATGACTGCAATAACGACACGGATGGAGAATCTTCCGCCTTCATATTGAGTGGATACATAAATGGGGAAATTATTGTTAGCTAATGCTACACACTACCGCAAGGCCGAGAGATAAATACGTAAACTTGACTCACCAGTGGAGGGATGTGGACGAATAGAGTGGGAATAGCGGTTGAGAGCAATTTTCGCTTCGCTCGCGGTGTGTTCTTCTTTATTAGCAATGATGTGGAGTACATGTCAGAGGTAAAGTGCCTGCTGCAGATGCGGTATCGATCACCCCTCTTGTCCGCAAAGACTTCTAGGACTCTACTTTCAAGCTCAGACGGTGGATATCCGCAATATCAGACCCATTCTCTTATCTGATCTATTGTCTTAGGGAAAACATGCATTATAGTACCTTCAGATTTACTATGAGTCTTCGAAGGGCAACCGCCAATGGAACAGGCAGGCATTGTGGAAAGTTCTGAAAAGTAAAGATCAACAATTCTCTATGAATACCAATGTGTTAAAAAATTAAATGACACATAAAAGGTTCAATGCAAGGTTCTTTTTGGTTCTTGGAACTATACACGTTATTCACATGTGGATAAGTATTTGAATAACTTTAAAAAAATAGAAAAATAATTTCACTAAACTCAGAACATGTGACTAGTTCCTTGCATGTACTGTCTTGAACGAAAAGAAATTGGACGCAAAATGATTATGGTACATGGCCTTACCTTGACGAACAAACAGTTAGATGCAGGGATCAGAGTAGTTTCTTGTCGTAGAACAGGGAGCAGTTCACAGGTTGCAAACTGACGAGTTTCCTCGAAGTGGTCACGGAAGTTCACAGAGACGAAGAGCAGATAACCAGCACCTTCACGGGTTGACTAGCAAAGCGCAAAGAAGTTCTCATTAGAAATATGAAGTGGGTTATAAAGAATTCGAAACAGGGGTGTGTTTGTGAATGAATGACGTGTATATGTCGTGGCATTATGCGGTTTGCAGGGGGCCGTCCAGCGTGAGGGGGGATGCTTGGCAGGAGACACGGGGTCTGGAGGTAGACATGGGAACAACAACCCATGCTATATAGACCACTTTGAAGTGTACATGGTCTTTGGCACCTCTTGGCCTTTATCGCTCCCTGACAGCTCCACTTGCCAGCACAAGTACCCCGGTGCGAACTGCCTTTGATAGGGCGGGGGGTGGATTGGGGCGGTGGTCGTGCAGACAATACACAGGAAGACTCGTGAATGGAGACACACTTATGTGGATTGCAGGGGGCCGTCCAGCGTGAGGGGGGATGCTTGGCAGGAGACACGGGGTCTGGAGGTAGACATGGGAACAACAACCCATGCTCTATAGACCACTTTGAAGTGTACATGGTCTTTGGCACCTCCTTGGCTTTTATCGCTCCCTGACAGCTACACTTGCCAGCGCAAGTACCCCGGTGCGAACTGCCTTTGATAGGGCGGGGGGGTGGATTGGGGCGGTGGTCGTGCAGACAAGACTCGTTTGCCGCAGGGCCTCACCAAGGAGAGGCCATCTAACTGCATGTAAGAGGCAGGCTGCAGGATCTAGTACATGGAAGGCAGGGGGTGAGTTTATAAATACCTCACCCTCCCAGGAGAATATATGGGTGCAGTTCACCCTGGAGACCCTGGATGCCTAGGCAGTTAGCCAGCAGCAGGCTGGCCTGTGGTGGCAAGGCGGCACGGGCCAGAGGGGGTCATCTCTGTACCCGGTGCCCAAAAGGATGATTTATTATGATCAACCATATTGATTATTTACCTATAACCATGTTTTGTATCAATAAAATCCAACAGCCTTTTATTGCCAACGCTTGAACAAAGTGGTGTGGTAAGTATTTTTGGGGGAGGAGGCAAGGCCGGGAGGCTTGATGCCAACCCGCAAAATAACATATGTATGTCTGCTGCATATGGGTTCAACGGTTATGTGGATTGAAGGTGGGCGGCCAGCGTGAGGGAGGATGCTGGCCGGAGACATGTGGTGTGACAAGACAAGGCACAGGAAGACTATTCAATGGAGACACACTAGATTCATTTAAAAAATCCAAACAACCATTGTTAAAATATATGTTGGGTTTTATTTTAGATCTTAATTTCAATTGAACATAAATAATAAACATTACACATTGTAAAGTTACGGTTGCAGCACATCCAGGGAAAATCTGCGGTATTGTCCACTGTCGCTGGGGAAATGTTGTCTAATGGCAAGTACCGCACAGGCAGGTATTACTCTCCGAACGCGGTGTCCGAGCCTCCCGTGAAGCCACCAAGTGAAGCAACGATAGGCCACCAGCCTGTACCACCTGTGAAAATGAAAGATGCAAACTGTATTAAAATGACAAAAATTTCTAATCACTGTCGATTCAGGTAAAAAATGTCATTCTGCTTTGAAAAAAATTCTATCTAGAAAATGCACAATATGGAACCAATTTACATGCGTTCGAATGATATGTAGATGTAATTTTATATGTGGGAGACGACCATGAAATAGTAGTGGCATCACTGACATCACAACTAGAGTATACTTACTCGTTACTCGGATTACGCGGACGAACAGTGCCGCGAAGTTCGTGCATAAGCACCATCATCATCCTCAACACGGTCCGTGAGAGGCAGGCTTCCCTGAACTCTGGCAGCTCGGTGATGCATTGCGGACTTGGCTCGCCTTCCGAAATGTAGGACAAGCACCCGGAATTTTCACGGCAGCAGCAGTTCTCCTCCTCAGTTGGCATTAGCTCGCACCGATTGCACGTGCACCAGGTGGAGACGCCGTCCATGCGACATGGTCCAGGCTCTTCATCCGTTGACTGGTCCTCCCAACTGCCGTCCGAATCCCCATCGTTTTCGCGTGCTTGCCTTTCCAGTAGTTCTTCCTCGGTGTACTCGGGCTCGTACATATACGGCATTATTGTAGCCATTGTGTGGTAAAGAAAGTAAAATAATTTACAGAGATGGTACAGGTGTTCACAAGGCCTAGAAGCGGCGAAGGTAGCTGACCAGAGCACAGAAACGAGTCACAGAATACTCAAAGTAACACAGATAGAGCAATGGAATCGAAAATCTGCTGCTGTGTGTTGTGAAACGGTGTGTTTATACTTATTGAGGAAAGAGGCGTCCTGCCATTTCCATGGCGACACTTCATTAGCTGAGGCGCAGCGATTGTTGACACGAAACGTGCTTTGGCGTTGGGAAATGGGCGGTACACGTCTGCTGATGTCAGGCTCAGGGGCGGGGGATTTGATTTAGTGCCGCAAAAGCAGGTGAGCCAGGGCGATGGGGGGAAATGATAGGATTATCAGAAAATGGCGGCTGATTTCGAGTGCGTTAATGGACGAAAAGTCGGGTAAGGTCCATAGGAAAGTTTTCTACGATCTACCGATTTATGCTTAAAAACACATGGCCGAACCGTAGGGACAATAAAAAAAAAGTCCCGGAACTATCCTTTAAGATCTTGAATAGGACATACTGGACACCTGAGAGAATGATGAAGAGGGGTATGTGTGACAATTCTGAATGTTGGGCATGCTTACATGAGGTGGGCACCTTTGACCATATGTTTTGGGAATGCTCAAGGGTGAGGTGTCTGTGGTTTGAATTTGACCAGATATGTGAGAAAATTCTTGAAGAAAAGGTGTATATGGAGTTTAAGACCATAGTACTGTGTAGTGGGGACTTGCTGGACGACCTGACTACTTCTCAGAAGAAATGGGTCTTTCGTGGTGCTATGGTGGGGAAGAAGCTCATTTTGAAACGTTGGAAATCGTCTACCCCTGTTACTATTGAGGAATGGATTGCGGAGATGCATTCTCTAGCTGATATGGAGAGAGTGCTGTATCGGAGAGAAAAGAAAGATGCATTATTTAATAAGATTTGTGGAAATTTCATTTACTGTGTTAGACCTGTTTTATTGATTGTATTGTGACTCCTGGGGGGAGGTTTTTTTTCTGATGTATATAGTTAGTTGAATTGCTGTGATTATTACATGATGTTTATATTTGTTGTACATATGTTGCTATGTTGCGATCTTTTGAAAATAAATATTTTAAAAAAAAGAAAAAAAAGAATGCAGGATTGGAAACAAAGGTGTCATCCATTTAAAGTGCTGCATATTTACAATCTTTGCATCACACAATGCAAACACAAATGTTCAAATTGTCCTGGTTAAGGGGTGAGATGTTTTGCAAGCTCTGACTTTTAACTAATGTGATTTTGTATTCTTGTACAGAATTTGTAGGTTTTTTTCCCCATTATAAACGCCGGACTATTGGTACCAAAATGCAATGTGAGCACCTCACATTGTACAAGGACCAATTCAAGGTCTCCTTACTCTGTATTCTTGGTTTTACTTTTGTGATAATGTTACCCGCACTTAGGTATCTTTTTCATACAGTCATCCTATTGTTATCCATGATGCATATACAGGCTGCATGGCATCCAAACAATCAAAACATACAGCAAGTTACAGAAATCAATGGGGGAGGTGTTAATGTGCCACAACGATTTTACTTTGTATTCAGTCTGTGATATTATGTTAAGAAGACCTGTGTTAGCAAGACTAACATACGATCTAAAAGAGATGACACATTTTATAGACATATATGCAGTGCTCTTGAGGAAACAGGAGTATATTGCATGGCTAAAGATTACACACAGTTGTAAATGGCTACCGTGGCCACTGAATAAACTAAAGCATTCACTGCTGTATATGCTGCATGAATGAATTAACCACTGCCCAAAGCAAACAGATAATACATGACCAGCCATCCAGAGTGTGAGTGTGGCCCCTGGCATGTCGTTATTGCTTACTTGACCTAATGGATGATCCGGCACTAGCTGTGCCACACATTTCTATTTTCGGGGGGGGGGGGCATTTCCCCAGCATAATTGTTCCACTGTTTTATAAATTAATTCTGTTTGTGGTACATCAAAAGTAGTTTTGGACCTGCCATGGTATAGCCACCATAGGGTTATTAATCTAAACTTCGCTCTTGTGCAAACAATTGGGAACATGAATTTAGAATGGTTTTGTTGCTCCTAGATTGGGCTATAGAATGAACAGATTTGCTGAAGTATGTATTCCCTAAAAAAAAAAAAATCACAAGAAGAAAATTGAAACACTCGATTTGTTACTATCTTTCCGTCAAAACAACACAGAAATGAAGCAAGCACGTTTTGTACACTATGCAAAAAAACTGTCTAGTTCAATATTGCACTAGTGAGATCGTTTTCAAGTTAGCTCAAGCAACTTAAGTGTTGATTGCTAATATTTGGGTTTGTCCAAATCCAGGCCTTTTCAGGATACTCCTCATTAATATTCAAGAGCAAAATTGGCATCTAACGATTCTAAACGTATGCAAATTGTTGCTCATGAATATTAATGAGGGTTATCCTGAAAACCCATCAGGGTCCCGGCCCTCAAGGCCTGGAGTTAATAGGGAAACATATTGATCAGAAATCCCTGACTTGTTCAGCATTGAGTGTCATTCATTAACACTAAGAGCCTGATTCATGGAAAAGTGCGCATTTCAAACTGCGTGCGAACCACTATAAACCGTTCCTGCACCCTGCTAAACTGCATACACGCACCCATAAGTTAGATCGGAACCCTGGTTGCGTATACACACCCCTAAATCTGACATGCAAGACCACCTGTGCGCTGCGATTCCTATGCACAAGAGTCATTACGCCTGACTTCCGGTGTTATAGAGCTTGAGGGATTTGAGTGTGCCATTTCTATGCCAAGCGGCTGCGCGGGTGGTTCCATGAATACGTGTTGTTTGGGGCAATTGTGGGCGTGCGAGGGACTGCCCATGGGCCGTCCCTCGTAACGGCCACTTTTTTGCATGTTCTTCCCCATTTTCTGTCTTCGGCCCCCTTTCCAGCTCTCTGCTCATGCCACGCACACATTCTGCGTGGTGTTTTGCGCAAGTCGCTCAACGGCTCGCAGAGACGCGCCGAGCCTGCAAGAACTCCACGCAAGTCCTGGAAAAGTCCTGCACATTCGATTCCATGAATCGACAAACAGTATTTTGCACGCAGTTTGGCGCACAAGTTCATTATTTCCCCACGCAAATAATTTGATGAATCGGGCCCTAACTGTATATTTAGCAAATTGATTGAGCTCAGGTCCAACGGGACTGATGAACTAATCAGCGAGTTCCGATTGAACTTTGCACTTTTACAAATATCTCAATATAATCGAAATATAATTTTGCAGTGTTGTGCACATGGAAATAATATTATTTCTGACATTTTTAGCGTGCACAATGTGAAGTAAAAATGAAGAATCCACTCGTGTACAATGATTCAAATATTGTTTCTAGGCAAAGAGTGCAGGCGATTCGTGTTATGAGACAAGGGCCCATACATCTCACTATGCCTACGCGTGTAATTGGGCCTGTGTTTGCTCTCTAGCAGCATATTGTGGCAATCAAGGAGGGTCAAGTTGCAGTGATAAGGCAGGTGCCACGCACTCGGGGGTGGCGGCGTGCAGAAGACGTTGTGTTTGCCTACATGGATTGTCAGGGCTTGGTTCATTCTTACATCATCGTGTGGGAGACGGCTGCGTGAGGCAAGGGGGCATCCCAGTTTCTCAGCTGACCCGCATAGGAAGGTGAGAAGGAAAGAAGTCGTGCCTTATTTTAAGTATGAATGCAGAAACTATCTGTGACAATTAGTTATTTCACAGGAATTGCATGTTTTAAAGAAAAGCTGAAGGGCGTGGTGAGCTGACCTCTCCACAAATCACAGAATGTAGAGAAGGCAAACCTGCTGCGTTACTTAAATATATGATGATGTTGTTGTACGTGGTGTCACTGGCGTTTGCTTTTAAAGCAAATGTGACCATATTGATTGCTTGTCCATCAACCCTTCCTTGGCTATTTCTGAATGGCCCTGTGGATTTCTGTTTCCTTGCATCACTTGAAACAGTTCAGCTAGTGATCCGTTTTCTCTCGTAAGCTCTATGCCTCACGCTTGCTTGTTTTACGGCTTCCAATAACGGACTCCATTAATGGCTGAACTGGGCGCTGCTGCCAGATCTTAACGTTTTCCATTATGACCGGGACACGTGCATCTAAACCTTCAGTGAGGACCATATGGTAGTGGGCTGGTTCCAGACCCAGTTCAATGCCCAGTTTCCAAGGCAGTGACCTGTCAAGCCAGAGAAGGTCTGTAAGGGGGCATCATAATGAGTGCGGACATTGATACAGAGGTGTCATTTCCGGGACAATGGCTCATGTCTTGTACTTACTGTAATGTGCAAGGACTCAATGTACATGAGTATGGACTCACACTATGGAAGTCTTAGAAAGAAGCTGATGAAAGGTGAGGTTTCAGAAGCATTACCCAAGGCTGGGTGTCACATCTGAGCACCTCTACTGGTAAAGGTTAGTGATTTCACAATCCAGTGAACACGTGTGCTTATTACAGCTGGAGATCTTTTGACAACCGAATGGGTAGAGCGAATAATGCAGAATCCAAAGTTTGCTTTGGTAATATGTGCGCTCTCTCTAGCGCTGGTCAGACCACTTTCACAGCTTAGTCAATATTCTCAGATTTAAAACATAGTTATAACCAGTATAACCTGTTTATTAAAGCAGTATATGCTCTAGGCCCATCATGTCACTGGGAAGACTGGGAAGGGAGGCAAGGTGGCAATTGCCCCCTAATCCCTCAGGCTGGCTGGGCTGTTGCCCACTGTGCCATAGCGGCAAAATGTATGATTAAAAAAGACAAAATCCTTCAGAATGTAGCCTTCCTCAAGGGAATCGAGTGCTGTCGTGCCTGTTTGGCTTCTGTGTAGATGGGCTGAGGCACTTGTCTTGATTTCAGCATTGCAGATGTGCCTGGGTGGCTCCCACAGCTGGGCCTCCGCAGTGAGTGAAGTGGGAGAAGAGTCTCGGCTGCAGGTGCATATTCGGACTGCCCAGAGGCAATGTACACATTTAAAAGACAGATTATGTGACTCTGGATGGTAATGTTGGCCCTACAGCACACCGTACACCATTGGTCTATAACAATCCACAGCCGTTTATGTCGCCTACTTGTCAACGAAGTAAATGTCCAGATCTGTTTAGAGTTTGCCCTCAGTTTTATTCTGTAAAAATGCTTACACTATGTTCTGGTGGATTTCTTGACCAGTATTGAGTTCATTACAAAAAGAGTTTAAAAGCTCCCTAAATAGTACCCAAGGGTGGCTTGGACTAACAATATGGAAGACTTGCCAAGAAGTTGGCTAAAGAAGAGGTTTCGGAAGCATTATTCAATGCTGTCTGATACATCTGAGCACCTCTACTGCTAAAGATTGGTTGGTTTCACAATCTAGTGAACATAACTGTTAAATGACTTGTGCTTACTACAGCTGGAGACATTTTGACAACAGAATGAGTAGAGTGGACAACGCAGAATCCGACGTTTGCTTTGGTAACATTTGCACCAGATTGCATTTGATGCAAAGCATGAGGAATGCATTGATATTACCTAGACTGGCAATGCCACAAGCCACTGAAGATACGCATGCGCTCTACCTCTGGCCAGACCACTTGTCCAGCATAGTCAATATTCTCAGTAAAAAACATTAATTCTGATTTTTAAAAGTCTGTTCCAATCACCTTTTATGTGTATGTGGTTTTTCCTGACCATAACGCCCCTGCCTTAAACTGGGTATTTCTAGATTTCTCTTAAAAGTAATTAAAAATGGCAAACAGGATAATTCCAAAGCATCCATTCGCATTCACCAGAGCTGCGAATTACGCTTTAGGTACTTCAAAAGGTGCATATTTGCAATATATTGCTCTCCACAATACTCCTAAATGATCTCGTTCTAGGTATTTCTTCTTTCATTCGCCGTTACTGTACTTCCCACCTCCCCCTATCCATGCCTCATCTCATTGCATTAAGAACCGTCCTTGTCACCTCTTATCCTTGGTCTCTGGAACGTGAGTTCCATATGTAATATGGAACGCACGTTCCAGAATGCACTTTGCACGTTAACAGAATGCACTTTGCATTCTGTTGAATCTTAGCTTTCATATTCTTTGTATCACGGAATCTTGTCTCTCTCCCCCAATTCGTGTTACTCCAGCTGTCTCTGTTCCGCTTCTGCCTCTTTCTCTCACACCTCTCATCATACAGGTCGAGGAGGTGGTGTGGTATTGGCATTCTTTATCACTCTTCCTATTCTATGTTGCCTTCCCCTCCCAATCTTTCTCTTTTTCCATCTTTCGAATATCAATTTTCCTCTTTCACCAAGCCTCTTTCTCTTGCTTTTTTGGTGATTTACCATTCCCCGGACCCTCTTAGCACTTTCTGCGAGGATCCCGATCCTCTTCTGTCATCACTCCTTCCTCTTTCTGCCCTGCTCATTTTTCTCGACTCTCACCATCTTTCTGTTCCTGCACCCACTTTTCATGTCTCAGGATCCTCTTTAGACTTGATTTTTGTTCTCCTCATCATCTCTTTCCTTTGTATCTGCTCTTCCTATGTACTCATCTGACCTCTCTCTCCTCTCTTTTTTATTCCTCCTCTTCCACTTTCCTTCTCTGGGATTTCTTCTCTCTTATGCACCTCTACCTTCTTTTCCACATTCTTTTCTTCTTTTCCTCCTCTTAATACTCTGTATAGTCTTTCTGCAGACTATTTTGCTTCTCTTTTTCCCTCAGCTATCTCTGCTACTCGATCTTCTTTATCCTCTTTCCTCCTTCTCTGCATCTCATAAGCCACACCACCCTTGGCTTAGTTCTGCCCTTCACTCTTTGCCGCGCATCTTGTGCCGTGCTAAACACTGATGGAGGAAATCCCAATCTCCTCTTGACCTTATTAATCTCGCCTCTCTTCATGCGGATTCTGATTCTGCCTTATTCTCTGCCAAGCAACTTTATTATTCTGATCTTCTTAGCTCCTTTCTTCTCACCCTTGTCGTATTTTCCAAACATTGAAATGTATCCTGTCTCCTTCCCACCCTGAGCCCTGTTTGTCCTTGTCGCTCTACGCCTCAGACTTTTCTTCTTATTTCTCCCCAAAAATCATCCTCTTCAGAGCTTGTTTTGCCCCTTCTTCTGTCATACACCTTTCTCCTTTCCTCTCCCCCACTTAAATGTTCTTTTAATCCTCTCGCCACCTCAGATATTTATTCTTTTCTTTCCAAAGTTCACCCTACTGCTGTCCCTTCTAACCCTCCTCCCACTTCTTTTATTCTTACAGTATCATTTTCTCTTTCCTTGCTTGGTTACTCTCTTTCATCTTTCTCTTCAGTCCTCTACATTTTCCTCCTCAATCAAACATGCTACTACACTCCCCATTCTTAAAAAAAACCTCTTTGGATTCTTCTCTCCCCTCTATCGTCCAATATCACTCCTTCCTTTTCTTTCAAAACTTTTGAAGCATATTGTCTATCACAAATCTCTTCTCATATCAATTCTGCCTCCCTCCTTCCCCTACACCAATGTGGTTTTCGCCCCTTTCACTCTACGGAAACTGTCCCTTTTTCTGTCTGTGACTCTCTTCTTTCTGCTTGCTGCACTAAGAAATTCTATCTCCTGGTTCTTCGCGACCTGTCAGCAGCTTGGTACACAGTCTTTATAACGCAAAATTAACAACAAATGAATATGTAACAAAAAGTATATGTTACGCTCACCTGATCTCCACAGGGGCGCCAAATGGAGCTGGACGATCCGGTGATGAGTGGTGTCTTGTGCTCCCCTCTGACTTCGTCACGAAAGCACGCTTGCCTAGAATGTTAAATCACATGTTACCCAACCATATGGATGAGGGCAACTCTCGCCTCCCGTGACGTCCTCTTACACCCCCACTGCTATATCTCACCTTTGTGTTATGAATAGCGGGCTCTCCGTCCTGCCACTGTTTGCAGGGGTGCGTAGTAGTTTAAGGATCTAGTTACTTCACTGATCCTATTAAGTTCCAGACAACTGTGACTCAATGGTATGTCTTATTCCAATGGTATGGATAGCGTAAGAGTTCAAGTTGTAAAAGTTCACTCCTGTACCCTTCTTTCCAGGTTTTTTCTTTGTGCTTAAGATGGAGCAAGATCCTTTGATGGCTGGCTTCCCAATGGCTGGCTTCCCTGCTGCTTTTATATTCTGCAAGGGCGGAACCTCCTGTCCAAAGGTTGCGTGATGAAGTATGGCGAGTCCGTGAGGATTTGCTGCCTTCAGGTGAGAGCGGCCTTGCGCAAGATTATAAGTCTAAATGAGGCCTTCCCCACTCTACTGCTAACCTGATGTCTTCTTTTGTGTCCTACAGATGCGGCAGCTCCGGAGCGGCGATCGGATGATGGAGCGGCGATCGTGTGATGGTGCTCCGGCGAATCGCTGGTAAGTATTAGCGTCGCGCTGATCTGCGATGAAGATTGCGTGGTCTGCACGGCTAATCAGGTGTCCTTTCCTTTTCAGTTCTGAAGAAGTGGAGACTCCTGAACGGCCGCGATGAAGAGTCAGGTAAGTATCTTGTTCTGCTATCTTTTCTAACTCTTCCTTGCAGGTAGCTCGAGACAACTGGGCGAGCGTGGCTGTTGGCTGGCCTGGAGCTGCAGACACGGTGAGTGTTACGCTGCAGGAGTGCAGAATAACGTGAAGCGTGTTCTGTACCAAGGGTGTGGCTTATATAGTCTTCTGAAAGTAGTCCCCAGGTAAAGTAGTTCCAGCAACCACACCCAAGCAAATAGTCCCTCGGCAAGTAATCCCTTCAACCTGCTTCAGACTGGTTTACACGTGCTTCATTGGGTTTGAAACGTGCCATGTTGGTGATGGCAGTCCAGGAAGCCCCTGCAAGATCCTTTGGGGCCTTTAAGGCCCCCATGGGACCCAACACCTTGGGCAGGTTGGTCTGTACCTGATGCTTGGGGGTATGGACAGTGACAGTATATAAGAACAAAAATTAAGAAAATGTATGTGTAGGTGAGGTAAAGGGTTACATCATGCGGGGAAATGGGTGGGGTGGGTTTTTAGCTGGGGGAAACAAGTGTATGGGGGGCCACCCCTGGGGGGGCCCACCCCCCAAATAAATTATTATGTTTTGTCGTTATATATTTTTTGTTATATATTCATTCGTTATTCAATCATTCATTATAAACACATGTAGCCAGCAGCTTTTGACATGGCTGATCACTCTCTTCTTAGCCACTCACTTTCTTCTCTTGGTTTTAGGCATTCTGTCCTAGACTGGTTCATCTCTGACCTCACTAATCGTACATATTCTGTCTCATGGGCTGGCCAAACATCTTCTGTCCTCCCTCATCAATTTGGTGTCCCCCAGGGTTCAGTCTTAAGGCTGCTCCTATGTCCCCTTTACATGATTCCCCCAGCTTGTGTTATCTCATTATCTCATTCTTCAGTCTTTCTCACCACTTCTATGTGGATGATACACAGCTTTTTCTTTCTTTCACCTCTTTCCGTTCTTCTATGCACTTTACTCTTACCTCCTGTCACCTTGCTATTCAGTCTTGGATGGCGTATCATTACCTTCATCTAAACCTCACCAATACAGAGGTACTTTTCTACCCTGCTTCTATATTCATTCCTCTATGCCCCCCTTCTATCTCTTTTCCTTCTACCTTTCTCAACATCTAATCTGCTCTGAATTTTAGTGTTATCCTTGATTGCTCTCACACATTCTTCTCTCATATCTCGACTACATACCACTCTTGTCACCACCAGCTCTCTCAAATTTTCCTCTCATATCTTGACTACTTCCCGCTCCTGCCGCAACCAATGTTCGGAAGGCGCAGCCTTTCCTTCCCTTCAATGCTATAAAAACTCTTGTGCCATCTCTTAAATTTCCTCAACTATTTTACTGTTCTTGTCTTCTTCATCGCCCTGCCTGCTACTTACTTGGCTCCTTTCCGCGCTGCATACAATTCTTCTATTCATCTTCTCTTCTCGTCTCTTTATCCTCTCAAGAGTCTGTTTCCCCTGTGCTTGCCTTACTGCTGTGGCTTCCTTCGAATCATGCCTCCTCTTTCATTTTTTCTATGCCTCATTTTTAAGTGTCTCCACGGTCTGGCCCACCTTTAGCTCTCTTCTTTGATTTCCTTCTACGCACCCTCTCGCTCTTTTCGATCACAATCTCTTTTTCTTCGTACTGTCCCTCCTCACTCATGTGCTGAATCTCGTTTTCACTCTTTTTTTCTCTCCTAGCCCCCAAACATTGGAACAAACTCACTCCTCTTTGTTCCCTCTTTTCCTTTCCTTTCTTCAGAAACCACCTTAAAACTAATTTCCTTGCCTGCTAATTTGGTTGTATCATATAACTCTCCTTGATATCTACCGTTTTGTTTACCTTTTAAAGGGCTTTGCCATATAGCGCTGTATAAATACATTTAATACAAATACAAATTAAGTTAGAGCTTCTGATCAGTTGACACTTCCCATAAGAATATGTCAAAAGGTAACCTGAATTTCTTGTAGCCTGAGTATCTCAGGTATAGAGGGGACCAGGTCTGCCAATTTATTCACCCCCGTCATAGACTTCACCAGAGAAAACATTGAAACTAGTCTTCATTATGACTTGCAGTGCCGACCAACAAGCTAGTGGAACCATTGATGCCATCACTGCTAGAGACAGAGTCCTAGTTTATGCTTTTTGTGGTTCCATGCCTTGAACTGGAGCAAGCTCCTTGCCTGCTATGTGCATTAGCATCCTTCTGGGATCTTTCTGGGGGACTCATGGACCTTATCTTGTCTAACAACTTTGATCAGCCCGCACTGGAAGCCAACATGGTGCACTAAAATGCAGGTCGATTGAAAGCCTTGTGGAGCCTTTGATAGGATGAGTGAGGGATTAACTCCCACAGAGGTGGCTGGGACTCCTGTTGGGATTATAAACTCTACACTTGGAGGGATAGTAGCTTCCAATTGGTGCCTGGAGTCCTAGGCAGTAACCCAAGATTTCCTGCAGCCATTTTGGAGCTTTCCCTCAGGTGAGTGATAACATGGAATCCTGGAGAAGGCTGGGACTTCTCACTGGGATTCAGCACTCTGGCCTGGTTAGGGGCATGCATCTGTTGTGGATGGCTGGAGACCCAGAACAGTGGAAGTGACCTAGGTTCACCTACATCCTACCTGGAGCTCTAAATCTGGTGACATCTACCATTTGTAGGTGCAGCCACCTCAGGTTAGTTGCTGGAGCCCAGAACCAGTTGAGCAGCACATATGGCATATATGGGCTACTGGAGCACTAACTGTGGCCAGTCACAGCTTGAATCCCTTGGAGATGCTGGGACTTCTCCTATGTGTTTACTGAATTTTGCACTCGGTACAGACTGGTACTTTGGCTAGGTGTCAGGAGTCCCAGTTGAGAGGCTTCATCCAGAGGGTTCTTGCAAGCATCTTAATCACAAACATTCACCTGGGAGGTCACCTGTCTTGGATTTGGGTTTCATTGTACTTCTTCTGTTTCCCTTCCAGAGATTAGGACTAACTATTTTCCCTGGGATGGATAGTTGCATGCCCCTGGTATAATTGGCCACTCATACAAACACCCCTCTTTGCCTAGGTACTTTAGGTCAACCAGCACTGCATGCCATGAAGGGCACAGAGACAGGAGCCAACACTGTGTCATCTGAGAACAGCAGGTGTGAAAAAGGGTGAGCCAAGCCAGAACACTAGCCCAAAAGCCAATGGGATGGTCACAAAGTTGCATCTCATAGGGACTGTCTGGAGCAGATGAGTCTGTGGATGCACCAGAATCTAATCAACGTCAATTTGCAAAAAACAGAGATTCTAGGCCCCACATTCATATCTCGGGTTAGATGATTTCTGGCCTTAAGTCCTGGACATGTGTCCTGGGGGCCCTCCAGAAAGTTGTAGGATCTAGGAGCCTGGCTGGACGCAAAACTGTGTCTGGAATGTCACATTTCCATCATCTCTATGTCGTGTTTCTTCCATCTATGTGCCTTGAGGAGATTCCGGAATTAGTTTTCTTTTCCACAAAGAATTCAACTGTTAAACACATTTCCGTCAAGTCGGCTGGATGTCTACAGCACATTTTCCCTGGGGATATCTAAAGTGCTGCTCAAACACACTGCAATTAATGCAAAATCCGGTTGCTAGGATGATATACCAGAGGGATACCAGCAAACTTGTAATGATGGCCATAGACCTCTTGCTCACTGTGCCTTAGAGATGCTCAGCTTCACCTCATTGAGGAGGCGCAACATGGCTGAAACACATACCTGGAGTTGCTGGTCATACATGCTGGTTCTGTTTGAGAAAGTTTGTATCAATCACTATGTGCCATCCTCATGGAGACAGTCTATACTTGTCTGTATATTCAAGAAAGGAGATAGGAACATTCCGGACAACTATAGACTGCTTTCCATGTTGGATGTCACTGTTAAACTGTTTGGGACATCCTTTTTGAAGGAATTGCAGAGATGGGTAAAGACAGAGGGGTTTATTTACAAATGCCAGATGTATTTCTGCTCAGGTTCATCAACAACGCACAATATCAAGGTGCTTGAAAGATTTATGAATAAGGGTAAGAATAGAGCAGCATTGTATGTGACTTATGCTGATTTTAAGGCAGCGTTTGATCATGAGGACCAAGGATTATTGTGCTTGAAACTGACAAAGATGGGATGCCCGGACTGGTTAGTGTATGCATTAAGGCTTTTGCATCAGAACACAACAGCATGCATGCTCCTTGATAATGGAGGCGGAATGTCGAAGTTGAGGTCGATCGGTAGCAGCAGGGGAGTCGGGCAAGTTCGTGTGCTGGCTCCCCTGCTGTTCAATCTTTATTTGACTGACCTTCCACCTGGGCACCTAACTAAATCTACCTGTCCCCTCAAATTGGGTGTCGAGCATGTCGTCAGCATGTTATATGCGGACGATTTAGCTGTCATAGATCACACCCATAGAGGGATGAGAATTATGTGAAATGAGCTACATAGCTATGCATCAAAAAACAAGTGGATCATAAATGTTCTAAACAACAAAAGCATGTTGATTACTGGCAAAAAGGTGTATAAATAATCCATGACTACCTCATTGGGTAGCATAGATTATGTGAATAGTTTTTTTTTTATATTTGTTTATTGGTTTATTTAAACCTTTACAAAAAGATGTCAAGAAATTATTATTTTTTTTTAAATATCAACATAAAACTAGACATTCAAATTTTTACACAAATAGCTACTAACATTCTTGTGGTATCGTTCTAAAACAATTCTTTAAACATTTCATAAGTACAACATATACTTTCTTGTCAAAGTGTTTCTCAAAAATTCATCGCATTGTAACATTTTTACACCCATATTCTTAAATATATACTAACAGTAAAATAACCAGCTGACCTTTAACCTTCTTACTCATTTTAAAAAACAACCTCTAGGGTTTCAATCTCTCCAATTTTTAAAGAGTATTGGCGGACAGTATAGCATTTCCTAGCAGGTGATATCCCTTGAAACATTTGAAGCGTTTTACACACATCTTGGGGTATTCACATTGGACTCCTTAGACGGTTAGCCACAGATCATTATCTATATTCTGAGTCACATTACAGACAACTCTTAAGAATTCAATCACACCGATTTTTAGGGATATCGACGAGCCATGTAACATTTCGTAGCAAATTACATCCCTTTGAACATTTGCAGTATCTTGCACAAATTTTGAAAAATACTCAATTCTTTCCTTCCACAAGTTGGGACAAATCAGTAACAAATGCATCAAGGTTTCTGTTTCCACATCGACTAGACAAAATCTGCACACTTTTATGTGCGCAGGTATTAATTTACGAATAGAAGCAATTTCGTTTGTGTTTAGCACATTACACCTAAAGCGCATCACACTGTTCCTCAGAGATCGAGATGGATATTTTGCCAGGTATTTCTCTGGCACAGGATACCATTTTCATGCAATTTGACAGTATAGCCTATGGTTCATTATAGTGGCATTATTGTCAACCCAGTCAATTGATTTTATTAACATTTTTACCTTCAGTGGTCTGTCAATCAAACATTGCATTGTGACTCCAGTATTATCAAGTATAGTTACGACTTCAGATTTAGGGTTCCTCATATATTCTTCAGTCTCATTGTCACTGAATAGCCTGTATAGTGAGTTCTCTTCACCCAAAACACATTTCCTATATAAAGCTACTTTCCTGCATTTATTATACTTTTCAATGAACCCAGGCCCAACTCATAGCGAATTACTTTGATGGGTATGCATTTGGGTAAAAAAAATGAAACCTTTTTCTAGATTACAGCTTCTATAGTTCGTAAATAAGATGTCAGTTTATCTGGTAGAAATTCAATTCCATATGCAAGTCTTGGCATGACCTTCTTGGTGTAGTGGCCTATGCATGTGGACATGGTAAATTTACCAAATTCTCTTTCAATCACCCTCATTTGTCTGACAGCATCTATTGCCTTTGTTTTTAGGCTATTTTTAATAGAAATCTGAGTCATAGAGCTAGAGAATGAATATCCCAGGTATCTGAATCCCTTGTGAAGCTGAATGCTTGAACCTTCAACAAACCAGATTGGCTTCAGTGCTTTCTTATTGACATCTCCCAGATTAATAATTATTGTTTTTTGGGGATTTATTTTTCATCTCAATTCGCTTATGAATTTTGTAAATGTGTCAATTAGTCTTTGTAAACCAATTTTGGTTTTGTTGAAAAGCAGAAAGTCATACGCATATGCAACCAATTTTACTGGAGTTTCTCCCAGCTTTGGGCCAACTAATCCACTAGAATCTAGGACCTCTCTAGCACCACACATTTATAGATTAAATAATATGGCCGCCAGAGCACAGCCCTGTTTGAGACCATTCTCTGCCTTTATTTCTTTAGACATTAGACCTTTCTTATCTAGTCTCACTTTCATCACAGTGTTGGAATATAAGTGGATCAGTATATCCAATAGTCCTCTGTCAATGGTTAATGAAAGCAGTCTCTGCCAAAGCAAAGGTCTATCGACCATATCAAAGGCGGCAGAGAGGTCCATTGAAGCAGAGTACAGTGGAAGTTGCCCTGATCTTCGAGTTTTAATTTGTAAGATGGAAAAAAGGTGGCCCCCAGCATCGGACCCCATCCCTTTTCTGAATCTGAATTGTCTAGTATCTAGTATTGCCTGTACATCCATCCATCTTATAAGTTGTTCCAAAACCAAGGAAGAAAAGATCTTTGCCTCCACATTCATGAGTGAAATCGGCCTATAGTCCGTAGGGCTAAGTCGATTACCTTTTTTCAAAATCAAAAGGACATAGGACATTTTGGACAAATTAGGTATTCTCATTGTGTTGACAACATTTCTATATAAAAAAATTGAGAATTTTCGACCAAAGAACTTCATGCTGTTTAAAAGTTACATATGACAAATTGTTTGGCCCAGGGGAGGAGGAAGATTTAGCCTTCTTAATACTATTTCTAATCCTTTTCACAGAAAAATCAAGGTCTGACGTCTTTTTCCCAGACACTGGAACAGTCCATATCGTAGTTGATGGACAATACAGCTTCTCCAAGTGATTGCTCCACACTGATTCACTTATAGGATTTATGTTCATTTGAGCTGTAGAAACCTCAGTACTGTTTATCAGGGCCCAGTAGTTCCTAGAATTTTATTCTTTCATAGCGGCTAGCATGGCTTCACCATCTTTCTGGGATTGTGCAGCACGATGTTGAATGAACCAGTTCTTGTGTCGTTGCTTGCACAATCGAGTATATTCCTTTGATTTTAATGGGATCATATTTAATTTCTTCATTCTTTGAAGTTCGTTATGCAACTTCAATCTATGTTGTTGAATAACTAAGTCATGAACGTGTCTATGATTTTACTTTTCAAATTAACATTTGATGGTGACTCGTAGAATTTAGATACCTTACTCGCCAACAAAATCCCAAATGAATCAACTGAATACATTTCAATTTTGGAATCCATAGTTCTTTGATTATTAGATTATTGAATTTGGAAGTCTTTGTGGCATTCTATTTAACTCTATTACCTCTCACATTCACTATAGTGTCCGCACAGAACGCATTATTAGCACCAGACACTTTTTCAAATTATAAATCAATTGACTGCATAGCATGGTTGCTTTGAGGGTTAGGTTGTAATTTAATGTTTTCAGCCAGTATATTAGGGGTCGGCAGATGAGGTTATTGCCCATTCAGTTTCGCAAGTAGTTTGATTGCAATCTGCATTCAAGTCACCTGCCAAGATGATTAGGCCTCGAGGAGTTACATCCAACCACTCCTCCAACAATAAGTCAAGGTCGCTTATCAATTTATTTAGCATTATATCATCTTGTTCAGCACTGTTCCAGTATGTATTCGCAATCATTAGTGCTACAGTGCCATTTCTTGTTTGGATATGAAAAGTTGCTATTAATGCTGATGTATTCAAATGTTTTTCATTTATCATTACAATTTCTTGATTATTTCGAAATGCTAATGCAATTCCTCCCTCTGGACGACCTCTAGAAGTGCTAGTGGCATGAATGGATAACCTGACATGCCCGTCCCATATCATTTGTCCGCAGGCCCATGATTCCTGTATAAGAACAAAGTCAAAGTCTTCTAAATTGTTACATACCTTACCATTCGATACTAAGTGCGAATGGCCTCTGGAATTCCAGGACACTAGTTTAAATGATTTAATATTGCTAAAGAGGTTTGCCCAAGTTCCTAAGTTGTGAAATGGAATCTCTTAATGACGAGGCAAGGGATCGCCATTCATGCATCTCTTTAAGAATATTTCTATCATCCTGCATCTGTGAATTATCTTAAATTCTAAGAGAGCTATGTATATTATTTGACATAATTTCTATGTCCAATGGGACTTCAATTTTGTTGTTATCTTCCTAAGAACATACATTGAAGCCTCTCTTCCGTAACAAACCGGCTTCTTTAAGAATTAGTGATTGCACAAGTATTGATGGAATTACCAATCGAACGTAATCATATCTGCGAGGATGGATAAAGTCGATTAGTTTAATATATGCTGAAGATATCAATGATAACTCAGGTATATCGCCAAATAGACTTAAAATGTAAGGTCTATTCAGTGACTGTGGTCCACCAGTATCAATGACATAGTACATCAACAATCCCAGGTCGTTTGGGAATACTGGACAAAGTTTCTCCCTGGGATATGTGTTGTACGGTTTCCCCTTGTTCAAGTTAGCATTAATGAATTCATCTTTGTAAGCCAACTGTAAATCAGAGGCTCTCAACTCATTCTCATCAGGGTTGATTGAAGAGAGGATGTATTTAAATTGGTATCATTTTGGCTGGGAATGCAATTACGATAGATAAACACACCTTCATTTCAACCTTTCACTTTTTACATATCCATGGCTTTCACAGGTCACAAATTATCCAGCATTGCTGTATCTAGTTTATGAATCATGCCCTTCGATTCACAGCCCTATGTTTTAGCCTATACCTGTGAAAAGTACAGGAGTTACTTTATTTTAGCTACAATATTCAAAATGTTGCGCTGTCATTGCTGGGAATTGCTCCCTGTTCTACCAAGTGTACATATGACAAAGAAAGTATTTGTGTTTTATTTAAATATAATCTCCCTCATGTTTAGTACAATGAAAATATGTCCTACTATCATTCTTTCAAAAAATAAAGTATCAGCTTGTGCGCTCTTGTGTGTAGAAAAGTGCAATGTTTTCTACAAGCAGTTAAATCTTCATAGCGATAAAGTACTGGTGCATTTCACACATACAAAAAATATTCCAGTTGAAATTAGCACCCCTCATGGAACACACCATCCCAGTTCCCTCCTACTACAGGGACTTAGCAGGTCAATGATTCTAGGAAGCCTTTCTAATTACATTTGGGGAATCTTTATACTCACTTTGACATATTCATTAATGTGCTAAGCAGAAACCGAGTCTGCTCCAGGTAATATTCGTCTCATGGGTGTGGCAAATTTTCCAGGCAATGTCCAGGTTCAATCCTTTGCTTTTGGAACAGGTGGTATCCCTTCTGCTCAGCTTTTGATTCCAGTGTGAGCTTTATTCCCTATCTGTTTCTCTTTTTATAATGGGTAATATTTCAACACTTATGTCACACTTTTTGATTGGTTAAATGTTTCCATTGACTCGCTTCATAGTCAGACATTCATATAGACTATGCACCTCTAATTCATATTGGATAATCTTAATGTCTATGCATGCAAAAGAAAGAGGAATATGGGAGATACATACTCTCATACATTTAAATGCAGAATCATTTTGAGTCCATATTTCATCATAACAACATGCCATGTTGATTACATATGTGTTATTAGGAGCCCCCAGACTATATGGACCTCAGGAATTTTTTGTGAAATTAATAATAGCAATAATGTGATCAATGATTGAAAACACAGGCAATTTGAATTTGGCTTCACATGATATAGGAGATCGTCATGGCCATAATACATTTTGCCATGTATTCCTAACAGATGCAGTTGTAGATTTATAAACCACAATTGTTTTAATACATGAACAATGGTACGAACAATGGTTATTATATTCCAGGGCATTTTTAAGTTTCAGCTTTAAGTTTTGTTTCTTGGGATTGTGAAGCCATGATACTAGCAGGCCTTTCTGTGAATGATTAATCCAGATTTGCTGACAAGATCTTCTGGGTTCCATCAGGCTGACTATCCTTCCAGATCTGTTCCCTTAACTGATGTAAAAGGTGGCCAGTAAGTGCACCAATGTTTATTTAAACCCTGCCTTAGGAGAACAGGCTGGGCTGTAATGAAAACAATTCTGATTCCTATCAACCAACACACTACAGGCCTGGGCCTTATGGAATTTTAAAGATGTATTCATAAGAAAATTGCATTTGAAGTAGCTAAAAGGGTGGGGGTACTCATTAACTTGGATTCCTGGTCCACATGGCCCTTCTGTAGTTGTAGTACTGGACATCTAATCTATGTTCATGGTAACAGACAATACATATTTCCACTCCAGAGGGACCAGCCAAGAATCTCCTGGGAAACATAGACCTCCCCCACATTTGATAACTCATCTTCAAAAAGGGTTTGATTTCCTTGAAGACAAAATGAAATGGCTGTCTTTACTGCTGTAGATATAAATATGGACAATGCCATACTTGGAACGTGATACAAATTGATTAAAGATCTAAAGAAGACTGACCTTTCCCATGTTTTTTTTTTTCTTTTTTGTGCAAAATATGCAAAGTTAAGGGAAAAATATTGAATTGCTTGTTTACGGAATATGGGAAGATGCAATTTGCAGCCCACTTTGTTTTTCATATCTTTGGCTATGGATGTCCAATCCACAAATGTGCTAGCAATTTATAAATTATTTTCAATCAAGGAAAAGATTGCTGCATAATATTTCAATAATTTACTGTAATTATTTGTTTTGTTTTGTATATGCTGAATCTTGAATAGAAATGTACATTGTATTTCTGAATACAAATAATTGAATTACACATGTAATTATTTTTATTCACCCCCAAAAATAAGTTGCCAAATCATGAATCAGATCTTTGCCTGCCCATTATAGCCATTGTTTATGGTAATATTTACTGGCATTAGCAAAGCAATGCTGAGATTGTTTTCCCCTTTTCAATTTTTGGCTGAAAGATGTTGGTGAAGCCAACTTTGCCAGATAAAGTATTACTAAGAATATGGGCTTCTCAGATTCATGTGAGGATGCAAAGTAGTGTGGCATGCTGTTTTTCTACTTTTACAGCATTCGCCGAATCAGGTGTCTGACTGACCCTTACAAGGCAGCATCAGACACACCATGTTTGGAAGAATGCTTGTTTCATTCAAATCTTAGTGATACCCAGAAAGTTACCCTTGCTTTGTGACAACTCCATCAACCCTCTCTGTTGTCATTTGCATGGCTGAATTTCCTAATTCACATTATTTTTTTTTCTGTGTTTGAGCTGCTGAATGGTACAACAGCAAATTGGCACTATTCGATGCAGCCAGTGAGTTGTGCTGCTAGGTGGCACTTGCTTGAGCTGCGATTCCCTGTTCATCTGTTGTATGTCTTTCTTCAACACCTCTTATTCCTGAAAACCCAACTCTATGTGGTGGATCATGATGCTTCACACTCTACTGAACCGAAAGAAGATATGTTTAGAAGTGTTTATTTGCATGTGTATTTCCATTGTTATGCTGTATATTTGTGTGTAACTGTGTGCACACCTGTGAGTGAGTGAATGCATATTTGTATGCATGTTTCTGTGTGTGTGTGTGTATTACGGGCTGCGTGAGCATGTGCTTATGTTTGCAAGTGTGATGGGTGAATGTGGAGGAGAGCATCACACTGCACCCCACACAAAAGAGATTTACAGTTGACATCCTGCCATCTATTGAACCACATCAAACCGCTGTACAGTGACAATGCATGAGTATATTGTGCATTCAACATCAGGACATTGATTTACAATATGAATGGAGCAATGTGTTGTGTGTGCAGCATCATGGAAGAATGTTAGAGGGACAACAGCATCTTGAAAGTGATTTACAGTGGTGCTGACATATAGTTTAGATGCAACACCTTTTACACTGACTATGCCTGAGTTAATAGTGCATGAAGCTTTATGGATGTGATTAAAAGTATGAATGTTGCTATATTTCTGGGCCATACAATCATGAAGTAAGTTACACTGGAAATGCTGACATATAAATTAATATCACCAAAGTGATTTACAATATGAATGCTGGCATGTTTTGTTGCTGCAGCTTCATGAAAGTGATTTAGAGAGGAAACATTTGCATAATGGTTAACGCAGCCACATGACACGGATGTTCAGTGGAAATGTTATAATATATTGGGAGTGCTGCATCATGATAGTGATTTTCGATTGGGAATGTTTCCATATATTTTTGATGCTCATCGTGAATGGGATTTTAATTGAGAATTCTGTCAAATTGTGGTGCTGCATCAGGAAAATTATTTTCAGTGGGAATGTTGCCATGTATTGTGGGCGCAATCTCATCAAAGTGTGTTACAATGGCAATTACCCCTAAAGTGTGTTCACTATAAACCAGTGAGAAGTACTGGCTTTGTCAATATGTGTTGTCTCAATGATTCCACAATTTTTTTTACATTCACTTACTTCGATATTCAATATAGTTTAGTTAGTTGAAATCAAAAGAAAATATTCACAAAATAAATAAGCAAGTGCTGCACTCTTACTTGTCTTAATGGTTAAAGTGGCTGGCAAACCCTTAGTTACTTGTAATGTATCGCTTGAGATCAGATCCCTATGGTAGAGCACCACCTCCTTGTAGAAGATAGAACAAAGTACCTGTCTGTATTTATTTTCAACACCATTTATTAATATTTGTTTGTATTTGCTTTATCTTACTTAAAGTATTTCATGGCTAAGGCCTTAAAGATGTAAACAATTACAAATAATCACAACGACAAGACAACAATATTGTATGCAAGATTCCATAATCCAACTAATCAAGAAAAAGACAATTTCCCCAAGCAATGCATCTCATTAATGCTTGGTAGCAAAACCACAACCTCAAAATATAAAACAGATTTTTAGTCCACAACACTCTTGATGAAAACTACAATATCGAGCGAGCCAAGAGACAAGCAACGAGCAGCTAGTTGCTGAAAATTTCAGGGGAAGTATTTTAAAGGCAGGCAGTATTTTTAATTTTCTTTTTAACTTACTGGAACAAAACTGGGGAATAGAACTAGAGTCCACAAAACCTAACTACATCAACCAGCTGCTTCCTCATGACATGCTAGAAGATATCTTGTACTTTAAATTTAGGTCTGCAAATTCTACACAGCACAGAGCAGTGTATCAAGTTCAGAGGTGAAGTAAAAAATCACTGTTAATACCATTACCGCAACATACCAGCACCGCCCAACTACGAGTTTGGGGATAAGGAGGAGGAAAAAAATCCTGCAAGAAGCTTGAGGTAATTCTGACACCTTACTGCCCAAAATCAGCCAATTCGGTCATACTACCGCCGACAGTAATACTGCCAAAATCCTCCATGGAGTCCTATGGACTCCAATTAATGCGGACTAACACCGCCTACCACCACTTGTACTCTGGCGGTAATAGTGTCAGACCAAGTGGCAGTAACAGTAATACAGTTTGGTGGTATCTTGGAAAATCTACAACTCAGATAACACCAGACATAAAATGAGGCCAGTGGAATTGTTAAATCTACCTATTGTAATGTAGAGGTAATTAGCAGAGCAGTGTCCAATTTCTACTCGCAAAGGAGACATACCTTCAGAAAAAGGTCATGTTCATATCAGACAGCTCTTCAGTAATGATCGATAAAAGCAATGGCATTGCTACTCCACTCAAAGACGAGCTGCAGAGGGTTTGGTGGAGCCCAGAAACTAGTGTGGAAACTTTGCTGTCAGTCTTTCTTCCTTGACATTGCTAGGAGGTGTGTCACTTTTTCCAGCCTTTCCCACAAAACCTGTAGTAGCCACGGAGCACACTCAGTGCTGCAGAGTGTTTGGTAGTGCGGCAGTACACTCAGGACTCAAACACCAGTCTACAATTGTACGGGATCACCTCAGGGCCCAAGTGCTGCTACTCATGCTGAGGTTTTAACAACATTGGGCCATGAAGTATACAGGTAACTGTACGTTTTCGACTTTTGGGCCTGACGTATACTGACAAATGTACGATCTAAGGAGTGGAGCTGGGCAGAGCACCTCAGTAATGGGGTCCTGTGAGGCAATATCCGACCAGGACATCTTATTGCAACTGAATATGCAACTGCCTACTTCCCCAGAGGGTTCAGAGGGATTACTTTGTGAATCAGCATCTCAACACTCTGGTAACGCTACTCCAGTTCCTCTCCTGTGTTACAAGCCACCCCTTCAATCGTCATTCCCACAAGGGAAGTAACTTTTTCCCATTCATTTCTTTCTGGTCATGACTCGACAAACAACTCTTCAATGATGGGCACACCAATCGACCCTAATGGTGATACTCCTTTTCGTTCTTGTCTTCAGCCACCCACATTCAGCCCTGGCGGCTGTCAGAGGCATTAAAGAACATGGGTTCAAAGCTTGGAAAGGCATTTGAGGACATTTAGATAGAGATTAACTAAGTATTGTGTATTTAAGTGACCCTTTATGGTACAATCAAAATTTCATTCAACCATATTAGAGTCCCTACTGTTTAAGATGAAAAATGGTGATAGGTGTGACTGGGACCGAGGGGCGGGGTTCCCGAATGACAGTGATGGTGGTTCTAAATGTTGCACAAAAACATGGTTTGGACCTCGCCGCATTGTGGTCCAGTAATGAATGTCGTTAAACAGGGCCGACTAACGATTGATGCGGTAGTGCATTTAGTGCCGGTAGATCAACTTATAAATATTGCAACAAACCCTTGTGACTCAGTGACATCAAGGGTTGAGGCTCTCCTGAGGTTCATGTTCCATCATTACACAGAAGTAAAGATGGATTGTCTGTTGTTATCAAGGTTATCGCTTCTGCTACTTGAACAGATCTTAATACTTGTGAGTTGGAAATCCCCATAGAACTGAGTGTTCTTACGAAAAGTAGTCAACTGGAAGCAGTTATTGGAGGTCAGGGGAGTGCCCCCTATTTTAAATTGAGAAATATTAATGTGGGAAGAAAATCTAAAAGTATGCCTCTCAAAACCAGAATACACAGGCCTCCAAAAACTTAGTTGATTCCTTACTAAAACCACCATCAGTTAAAGCTACCTTGGAAAAGGTTGCAAGCATAATACCCAATGTGGGGAATAAAACACTTTGGAGAAACATAGAGGGGCACAGGTATGGGGAGGATGCATTAATGGAGGTATCAGAAGAGATGGCGGCCTCCCTAACTCCCTTATCGAGGAAGGTCATATGTGATGTTGAGAGTCGAAAAAGAGATTGTACTGGTTTGTTGGATGAAATGTCGTCTGACTGCTTAATAGTAGAAAAAGTAGACATATTTACAGTCAGTTACTTGTTGCGCCCAGTCAGTAAGGCATTAGGCAACAGAAGGGGAAACGGTGACAGGTTGGTCCATATAGAAACATTTCTTCCTCTGGGTCAGATTCTATCCAGGGCAAAAGAGGGTAGTCTGCCAATGATTAATTCTGGATCTTTGGTGCGTGGGGGCGCATCTAACGTGCAACGGGTTCACAGTATACTAAGAGGTTGTAAGGGCAGTGATTACTTGGAGTCTCCAGTGGTTAGAGAACAGTTTGCTCAAAAACCTTAAAAAAACAGAAAGAACCACTGCACACTTTCTCAAAGGTTAGAAAAATGTAATCCTTTCAAAGGGTACTCATAGAATAAAAACAAGAGAGGAATTTTATTGTCTCTAAAAATAAAGAAGATAAAGAGTACCACAGGTACAAATTAGGTCGTACTACGCAGGGTCTGGACTTGCACATGCTAAATAGTGCGGTTGAAGGTGACAAGCCGTGTCAACCAACCTGGTCAAATGGGAAGGCGGAATCCATTTTGGATTACACCTTTGTGAGTGCTACCATGTTTAACAACTGCATTCACCTTAAGATTGTGCCTTTAGAACTGAGTGATCATCGCCCGCTGTCAGCTTTATTTAATATAGGTAAAACAGCAGATGCAGAGCCACTGGCAATGGCCCTGGGCATCTTTGTGAATTTAGACAGGAATAGCATTAGGTGGAACCCCTCCTTAGAGGCGAGGGTAAATTCCAAATTAGATCAATATCTCGATGAGGTATCACAGTCTTGGCAGTTTGAAACTCAGGCTGTTCCTAGGTTTATTCTTTTTGTTGAAGATTTGCTGCCAAGAAGAGAATTTCACAAGTTGACTGGAGGAGGTACCCTCACACTTATAATTCACACATTGCTGTTCGCAGGAGAGACCTGAGAAGGCATTTACAATTCTTGACAAAAATTAAAGGAGTGACCCTTTTGGAAATAAGTTTGAAAAGCAAAGCCTTCAAGCAAAAATAATGTATTTGGTATCAGGGTAAAAAAGCCCAGGTATTGTAGCGAAACACAGAGGCAATGCTTGAGGTTTTTAACAATACAAATAGCCAAGCCTTCTTGAGATTATTAAACAACAGGCCTTTCTGTTGATCAATGCAGGCTCTGAAGCAGAGTGGGTTGCATACTCCCAGAAGGAATGGAGGTTGTGTATAGAAAGAGAACGTTGAAGAGCTAATTTGGAAAATAAGCTTGTCTCAAGCATCGGGTCTGCATCAGTTTTCGAACTTGTTTTTTAGGGGAAACCTGACTGCTTCCACCTCAATTCTTATAGTCTTGATTAACTTTGTGGTGGAGTCGTACACATTTCCAGAGTCATGGTCCACAGCCTTCATAGTGCCAATATTTAAAAAGGGTGCGCGTTCTGATGCAGCAAATTATCATCCCATAGCAGTACTCAATATCGACAGCAAGGTCTTTGCAGCCTTGCTGTTGGAGCAGCTAAAAAGCTGGCAAAAATCTAGAGGATTGATTCAAAAATGGCAGACCGGCTTTTAGAAGTAATTGGGTGCCTCCCTCAATGGATTCCTATTAAGGTCTGTCCTGAGTGGAACTGGAGGAGGAACTCTAGGAAGGTTTATGCAGCCACCATTGAACTTTCAACAGCATTTGACGCAGTCAACCGCGGATTATTGTGGTTTAAACTGCAATCTTGGGGAATACCCAGATGCTTTTTATGTCTCATTGTTGGGTTACATGAAGGCTCAAGTATTCAGATAAGACTTGACAACAAGGGTTCTCTCTCTCGGGAAGGTGCCAACATATAGAGGAGTCAGGCAGGGGTGCATACTAGCTCCCTGCCTGTTTAACCACTATTTATGTGATATTGGCACCTACCTGAATGTAGCAGCATTTGCCTCCCTTAAAATGCTAGGGCTCAAGTCTGTTTGGTAGGCATATGCTGATGACTTTCTCCTTTTCGACCAGACACCAATTGGGATTCAATGTCGTATCTCTGCCTTCTCCAAATATGCAACTCTTTATCTGTTAATGCTTCCAAAACTTAAGTGCTGGTGTGTGAGAAAAAGAGAATAACCTGAAATGTGTTTGTAAAGTTGATTTGGAGGGCTTGGAGTGGGTAGAGAGGATCTTGTACTTAAGCTTCTCTATTGAGCCAAAGGTAACAAGTCCCTCAGTAAGGACTGGTTAGAAACGCCTGCAAGTAGTCTGTATTGTCAAATGAGCAAAATCGACCCCCGTTTTGAAAAGTTTTCAATGATTCCAACTATTAAATTTTATGAGGGGACGGTTCAACCTAAATTGCTGTATGGTATTGAGATGTATCCCCCTTGGATTATGGATTGGTTGATCCGCCTGGAGGGTTGCATTTGGTGGCCTTTGCTTGGAATTCCAAGCTCATTTCTCATCACTGCTCTGAGATATGAACTGGGAATTTATTCGCTTAAATGCAGAGCCCAATGGAAATTTCAATCTTTTTTCTGTAAGTACCTTATCCCCACTGGAAAATTCTCTTTTTGTACGACTAAAGAGTTTGGCCGCAAAGAATTATAATAACTTTATTAAGGAAAATGTTACATACTGTAAATCCTTGTTGGAATTCTTGGAATTTGATGATTTTATACAAAACCCAAGTCACATATATAAAATCCTATATCATGCGGACTGGGCTTTTACTCTGGACACTATGCACAGGTATCCGTCATTGTATCATCTGCGATTTGAATATAAGAACATTGGTGTATTGTCACCTTCTTTGGCAATTTACCCTGCCAAATGTATAAGGCGTGAGTTCTTAAGATTTAAAAGGAATGTAATTCCAACAAGAGAGGTTCTTGAGAAACATGTCTCAGTTACATCGGTCACGACAAACTGCAGATTTTGTAATGAGGAATTGTCAGATGTAGTCCTTAAAACATCTGCTGACTTCATGTACAGGTCTCTGTGGCTTGCGTTCGCAATATTTCAGGAGATTTATTGGAATATTTAACAAGCACACAAATTAAATGGTATGAGAGTTATGTGTGGTGGGTCGCACTACCTCTCTGGTTCTAGCAGTGACGGGTTTCATAAAATCATTGTTATTAGATCCAGCTCAAAGCTCTTACAATATTTTGGAGTACTCTTTAGTTCTCTAGTTTTATTGAAAAAGCTAACTCAAGCAATCAATGCACTTTATTATATGACTGTTATGCACTTTAAAAGGATTAGCTTTAACATGATACAGTTTTTTTAATCTCTTCTAATAGAATTTTAAATGGATTCTTTGGTTTTAACCAATGGTTTAACAGAACATTAATAGATCTTGAATTAAAGTTATTTTTTTTTCTTCTTTTTTTCTTAGTTTTTTCCTTCTTTTTAATTGAATAAATTGGATTGGGATACATTTTTTAATAATGTTAAAAGTTATTTTATAACTGAATAACATTTAAGCAAAAGAAAAAAGAAGTAATAACCTCATTTGTTGGAGCAACACAGAAAAGATTTGGAAATAGATGGTGCTTGGAAAAAATGGCCCCATGATTAGAGAAATTGAGACTTTATTAAGTAATGCTTACACTGTGTTCTTCCAGTCCCCCTTAAGAAAGTCAAAGTTAAATGAAATTGCATCTGTTGCAGAAATTGAAGCGGTCTCATCAGGCTATTCAATGCAGGATGATGTTTCTCCAGGCATTTTGCAGTAGTGCTCTAGTGCAAAATTATGACATTATTTTAAAATACTTTGAGCACAAACAATTGGAAGGGAATGACCCAACAGCTAAGAAACTGCCGGACTCAAACTATCACATGTATCTGCTGCACTCAATGATATTCTGTGTGGGAAAGCTTTTTAATGTAAGTCTTTTCAGAAAAGCTTACCCTTGAAGCTGTATTATAAGGTAAGGCCAAGATCAAACAGAGTAAAAAGAACAGTATCTTGAGGAGACTGTCTTTTGGAGCAGCACAGAAAGTGTCCTGATTTCTGCCAATTCGATAGATTTTGAGAGGACCTAGTTTAGATTGTATTACCCTTTTTTCTGAGCATTTGAAAAAGTGATTCCCCGAAGATAAACTGAAGGGCTGGTCCAGTTTTGATTTTCCAGCTATTTTCACCCAAATGCCCACATTTGGGAAAGAGAACTTGAGACGCCTTGCGAAACAACACAAGACGATCTTGGTCTTCGGCAAACCTGTGACACCTGCTTCCGGCATGCTGCTAGAGCTCGCAGACCCGGATACAGAGATGACAAGTATGTGGTGCAACAGAATGTGAAAGGTAATTTGTTTGCAATTTATCATCACATGGTGTATTTCACTGTTCAGAATGCTTCACAGTACAATGCTGTGTGCCAGCTTGTGGATGGATGTGCATTTTCCAGGAATCGAGCGCAGAACCTGAGTGGGGGTTTAGCCTAATAAACACTATTAAATCTAAATAAATAGATTAGAAGAGAAGCATTTGATACTTAAGTTGATGCACACACACCAAGACTGACTATTTGAATGTCAAAGTTCAAACTTTGACAAAGTTTATGCACCTTGGAAGAATGGCAAAAACTGTAGATCAGGGATGTCATTTGGGAGTCACCAGGGGTCACTGCTGCGACCCCTGTGTTCTCCCTTGCTACTCTTGCAATCTCCCTTGCTACCCTGTATAACTGAAGCTCCTGGAGTAGTGGGGGCTACTGTACCAGGTCTGAGGGTGCCCCGGCAAAGTCCTCACCCATCAGGGTGAAGGCTGGTCGGGGGCTTGCAGCGTGAGAAGGACACGCTCAGTAGTGGTAAGAGCTAACTGTGACATGTGGCATGTGTCTCATGCCACGTTTAGCTCCAACCCCTTCTCCTCTGGCTTCCTCACAGTTCATATACAGGAATAAGGAAGCTCTCCCAGTCTCTTGTTTCCTGTCTGTGTGCAGCGCAGAGGTCCCAGGGTGGCCTGGAGTGATGGACCAAAACTGGAAAAACAGGTAAGAAGGCTTTTAAAAAATAAATGTGATGACTATTTTGCATGTGTGAAGTGTGTGTCAGATGTATGTGCTATGGTTCAGTGAGTGGTAGGTGAATGAGATGCAATGTGATAGTGTGTGTGTGGATGTTCTGGGTCAGTGTGTGTGTGCCTGTGTAGACAATGCAGTGACAGTAGATTTAAGAGAAGATGTATTAGTGAGTTACTGGTGGGTGAATGAGTATGAATGTGGTAATGTGTGTTTGAATGTTCTGGGTGGGTGGCTGAATGTGTACCTTTGTGGAGAATGCAGTGTTAGTGGACGCGAGAGAAGGTGGATGGTCAGTGAGTGGTGGGTGAATGAGTAGGAATGTGATAGTGTGTTTGAATGTTCCAGGTGGGTGGGTGCGCTCCTGTCTGGAAAATGCAGTGCAAGTGGACGTGAAAGGTTTATGGGTGAGTAAATGGTAGGTGAGTGAGTAGGAATGTGAGTGTGCGTGTGTGTAAATGTTCTGGGTGGGTGGGTGCCAGTGTAAGTGTATGTGAGAGAAGGTATAGGTTTAGGGGTGACTAAATGGTAGGTGAATGGGTATGAATGTGATTGTGTGTGTGAATGTTCTGTGCGGGTGGGTGCATGCCTGTGTGGTGAATGAAGTGTGAATGAAAGGGAGAGAAGATGTATGGGTGAGTGAAAGGCGATGCCTGCATGCATGTGTGTGTGTAAGGACCTTGGAGACTGGGCATCACTAGAGTAATTTTGACACACCCTTTATTGACGTTGCATGTTTTATTGGTATTTTCGGGCAAATTCAAGCTCATTCATGTCTTCACCTGGCTAGTTTCGCATTTTGGTACAGCCAGTCTAGCCATTGCTTACTGTGGCATGACATTTATTACTCAGCACCTTTGATAAAGCAAGCATGATAACTAGTATTACCTCGCTATACTGACATTTTGTTGTAGCAGCCTGAATATTTCTTAGTGTAGCATAACTTTTTATTAACTGAGGATCTATGATGAAGCAAGGATGATAAGTGTTCTACGGGTCTAGACTGGCTTACATTGGAACCAGTTTGGACATGTTTTCTTATTGTGACATGTCACTTTTAATGGCCAAACCAACAGGAGTATTTTCTTACATAGGAGTACTGGCATGTATTGTCAGAGCCAGCTTTGTGCCTAGCCCCAGTAATGATACTATGAAAAACATCCAAAAGCGAACCTGAGTATATTGTTATATGGGAATACTAGCTTATGTTGGTGGAGCCAGCATGGAAATGTATGGGCACAGCCAGCATGAATATGTTTTTTATACTGGCATGTACTGAAGGGACCGGCATGACAATGCATTGGGAAATGCGCTTGTGCATTTTTGGTGACTTGCATTTATTGTAATTATTTTCCATGAGTTTCCCTACACCCTACAAAACCGATTGCAAATTTTCTGCCCATCTACCTAAATGTTTACAGAAAGTGTGCTGTCTAATACACAATTTTAACCCATTATTCAAAACCTTTTCTCATTGGAGTGGGAGAATCCCACTGACTGCCCCCAACCCGTTTTCGTTAGTTGGTGCCCCCTCAGTATGCTGGGTCATAATCGCATATTTGTGGCAAATATTTACACCCTCCAATAAAACAACATATTTTGGGGCCAGGCACTGCCCCCTACTTTCTACGCTAGGTGAAACATTTTAAGATTTGATTCAAAAACATATTTACTTCTTTTACTTGGAGTAGTGCATGCCCCTGCAGCGGCATGATCATCATGGACATTGCACACATGTGGTGGTCCAGGCCGGCCCGGGGTGTGGCGTGCCCTGTGCTTTTTTAAGGAGCTTGAGAGGGCCTCAGCATGGCTCACAGGGGGCCCCCCACATCTTGTGCTAAGCCACTGATTGAGCTCTGCTCACCTTGAACGCATTCAAGTGTGATGTGAATGGTTGAGAGGGTCTGCAAACTCGACCAGGGCCCTGCTCTCGTGCAACACAGTTTAAGAAAATAAGCACAGGACACAGAGTCTCAGAATTGAGAGAGCCATGGAGTGACCCACCCCTCCCCCACTCAAACTTCCTCTTGGAAAGGGCTTTGTGGAAGCTTCATTCATGGGCTGTTCCTGGTGGGGGTCATTGAATAACGCACCTTGCACATAGAACTCTGAAAATTGTAGATGCATTGGGACCCACTCTTGATTGAAGTGCAGCCCCCTCTCCCCAGACCTCACCCCGTTGAAAAGATTGAAGAAGAGTCAGGTATGAAAGCCCAGGGCTTTAAGGTGTTATGTTCGGCTCTGGGTTGTGGGGACAACATGTGGTTGCTTTTCACATAACTTAAAGATAAATGCACACAAAGACAGATGGCCTCAGCTTATATCCGCACAATAGGTTTCTTCTATCTTAGTGGTAGCTGACTCATAGATACATTTATAACCATGGAATTTTGTTGTTACTAAATCCTGGTTAATTATTTAATGTTCAGGCCTTGCTCATGCAGTATTTTGCTCCTGGGTAAACAGACAGCACACTCCTCCCCAGGTCAGTGCTTTTTTGGCTTGTTTAACACATCAATGCCACTGATAACGAGTACTTCTATGTCCGTTGACCTATAGATGTTTCATACACTAACTGTAGCCTGCGTTACAGATTTTGGGTACCCTGTTACAAGTACTGCATTATGTATGTTTTACATATAGGCTTCACGTCGAAGCTGGAAAATGACATTCCCCAAATGTGTGATCGTGGACAAACCTTGCCTCCCTCTGTGCCTCGGTTCTGATATCTGGCTGAAATGAGAGCACCTGGAAACACGGGTGTTAGACGAATCTGAAGGTCATGTGCCATCACTTCCTGTGGTGTCACTTGGGGGTGGGGTCATATGAGATTACTTCCTGTGATTGTGTCGTGGGGTGTCACATCCGCTACCCCTGGCACTTTCATGAAATGACATCCCTGCTATAGAGAGAAGCAAGTGGGCTTACAATCTACATTAGATGGACTTAGGATAAGCCTGTAATGACACTGGCACATGAGATGACCTCAATTTCTTTTGGCTGGTCATGACTGGATGCCTGGGTCACAACAATTGCTGCCACGGATACACCCTGCTCAAAGTGAAGTCTTTTATTTTTTATGAATATGTTTTCAATTCAAATAACACTCACTGGCATGTTGCATGTTTGGGCAGCAGAGAAAAAGAACTGGGTAGCTAATAAGAAATGTTGAAACAATTTGTTGTGCTCACTCACATACCAGCTCACCTCATCACTTTTCTGCACACATCCACCTTGGCTTTGTCGCACAAAGACCTTTTATTGCCCCACACTGAGGGAACATATTGGGAAATTAGAGGAAACATTGACATTCCCACAGAGCCTGTCTTTTCACAGGTGAGCTGCTGTATCAATCACTGTACTTGCCAATCAACACATGATTATTTTGTAATGTAATCGATAAAATGGACATTAAAACAGCAGGCTCAAAATCCATTCACAGCCATTCAAAAGCCTTCCATCAACAATGATAGTACATGTAGAAAACAAAATAAAATGAAGTGATGGGTATAAGAGGTCTGAGGATATATCTCTAAGACACTAATGTGAAAGTGTCCTTCTTGGCATTGATACATTCCTGTTGGTGCTAAATGTGTTTGTTTATCCAGTCACAGAAACCTTGTTACACCTGATGCAGATCTTACCATGGGCTTGTAAATGGAACTGCTATCGATTATGGAAGGACTTAAAGACCTTCCTGTTGACACTGAAAATGCTCAAATGTAACCAAGGCAAAGGGTCTATGGAACACTGTGACTCTTGACATCCTGACATGCATCCAGAGGGATCTGTGTGATTTCTGTGACCAAATAATACAGAGTGCAAAAATGACGTTTGTGTTTCGATTGTCGCAGTTATATGCAGGGCGAGACACCCTGCAGCTGACCCCTATACTCCTCTTACATAATTACCCTTACCGATCCCGCTCATAATTTCTGCAAAAATAACCAAAAACCCGAGGCATTTTGCATTCAGTATTTTGGTCAGCGCAGTAAAGCACTGATACCCATCCAGAGCACACAGAAGTAACCACAAGAGTGCACAATGTAAAGGAGTATCACATAAGATGACAGAAGAGAAAGGTAACCTAAGAAATGTGTATAGTGCACACATTGTACTTAATGTAGCAAAACGTAGAGGGCATCCAGATAACATAGTATGTACATGATCAGCGCATTTAAGAAAATCATTACTGGTTTTCATTCAACTCAATCCACTTCTTTAATACATCCAATGCCGACCTTGTCCGTTGCAGTATTTAACCTACGTGTTTTAGCAAACCTTTGTCTAAAGGGGTATTCAGGTCCCAGAAGATCTCTGTTCCTAGCCAAGCATGTCCCTATTGGTAGTCTAAAAATACTGGAAGTTGAGTTACACTAATTCACAAGAAGTCAATTAAGATAACAACTATACCAAATTCTTTAGTCTCATCTTTCTGAGCGAGACTCAATCTTTGACAAAATAGGTATCTGCATCTTCATTTTGCGAGCGAGACTCAATCTTTGACAAAATAGGTATCTGCATCTTCATTTTGCGTAGACTACCTGCTGCAAAGGGATATCTTTGATCTACCACACATTGGGAATCGGAAGACTATTGGAGTCGCACCAGACAGTAACTTGAATCATTGTTAAGCAGACAGACGTATCCAAGTGCAATCACTACAACAGGATTCAGAACGCTCAGGTTTAACCTTACAAGTGGCCAGTGGATGTCATGGACAAAAAGGGACACACACTGGCCTTGATACAGAAATAAATCCTCTGTAATACAGATTTCAAAACACAAGCACTGGACTGCTCAGACCAATAAAGGAATATGGTTGCTCAAAATGACGGTTCTCAGACTGTGATACGGGCATTGAAGGTCCACCCATACTTCTTTAGTAGTACTAAAATTGTTACCAAAAAAAAATATACCGTACTCAGAGTACTATGAAGAGAACAAAAGATCACGTTCAAGTTAAATGTTGGGTATCTACAATGTTTGATGTAGCATCAGACAACCTACGTAATAACATAGCCTATAAAAACAGGCAAACGTTAGACAAATTCAAACCTTCACAAAAAATGTTTCTCGTCTTCGTTACAAATCCTAAAATATAACAAAAAGTAACCATTTAGAGGAAGTCAAATAAGAGGGATGACTAGCCTTTTCAGTACGCAATTGCAGAAATATTCATGTCTAAAATACATTATTTTTTCCTTTCAAAGAAATGAGTCCAAGAATTATTCCGAACATACATATACAGCTTCTGAAGAACCTGTTTCATACATGGAGACAACACTGTTTTTCAAGAAAATCTAAAATGAAAGCGGGCCGAGAAACAACTGCAGACATCTTTGTCACATGCTTGGTTTTAAGTACTAAGAGATAAATGTCACAGCGCAGTCAGACCACAAGAAAAATTACATTATTGCAAAAGAATAAAACGACACTAGGTCATGGCAGCACACATAGGATGTACATGTATTTCCCTCACGGTTACCATGATAGTTAACACCTGCCTGGATTACAGCTTAGTTCCAAACCAATTAAAGCAATCTTGGATAAACCATGAAATAACAAAACGCATAAATCCATTAATTCTCACAAGTTATAGACCCAATGCAAAATATCCATAACAACATGGCACAATCAGGTATCTATTTGGAAAATAATCTATGCTTTTTGCCAAAGAGACCTCAGAGTTTTGCTCTGAGTTGGGCCCACATACACCCCTAGCCAATGCAAAACTGCAGCTAACATCTGATGGAGACAAGGGAGAAACATCATTAGTGAGGATGCTCAACCTGTCAGCCACATGTAGCTTCGCACAGCATTATATTATATTGGAACGACTGGAACACATAGTGGATGCTTCAAAGGAAGCAATCCTTTCATTTTCTTCATTAGCCTCTGTCAGTCAAGTGTTTGTATTGGCAACTGTGACGTCTCCTTAAAAGAAATGTAGGGCAGGGATCTTGTTATCCTTACATCATTTTGAAGTCTTCTTTCATCATTTACATTTTATGTGGGTGTGGGTGATATATTATGCTGTGGTAAACAGCATTTCCCACACAATGATTAGATGGTTGTTATCCTATTACCTGACTTTAAATGGCCTTGGACTTCCAGGGGAGTTCCCACAACCCCTCTAACACATGGGCAATCAATCCCCCCCATTTCTTTGTTTTTCACTTCAACCTCCTCTGCTCTTCCTCTTCCTCCTTCGTCTTTGCCACCTCCAACCTTTGTAAATCCTCTTACTTCATCATGATCACCAACCTACTCTGCTCCCTCCCCTTGTCATGTTCAATGTTTACCTTCCCAAGCCATCCTTCTCTCCCTAGCTCTGGCTCCTTTAGTTCACTGTGCACCTCCTCCAATGTCTGCCCCTGCCACTCTCTGTCCTCCTTTCACTTCCCCCTGCACCTTCAGACCTTTAAGCAACACTACTTCCTCCCACACTTCCAATTCTTTCTGCATCTCTACCACCTCCTGCACTACCACATCTCTCTGCACCTCCACCTACTTCTGTACCTTCAGCTCTCTCCATCTGCTCCCCTCTGCCTGTGGGTTTTCACACGTTCTTGTTCCCTCTCTCTAGGCTGGCCATTCCCCGAGGGTCTGCATTTGGGTTTCCTGATTTGTGTAGACTAGGGATAGGCAGGTGTTCCTTTGTGCAGTTGTATGTGAATTAATTATGCTACGCTTACCCCAGTCACAGCCAAGCCTTTAGGAAGCTGGTCTGACATCTTTGATCTGTTCAAGACGCTCAACCGGTGGTTCCCATGTATGGAACATGCACATTTTCAGTTCACTCCAAGATCCTGCTCCACTTGCCATGACAGCGGTAAGCATTACACGTAAAATCTGTAAGCTTTTCCCTCTGGTCAACAAAGACAATCATACACTTCATCTGCACAATCATATGTTTTTTTCCGGGCATGGGACCACAGGCTATGACTTAAACGGCCTTTGGATCCTTTCTACATATTTGGAAAAGGTTCTTTCACTTAGCAATTACACATAGCACTAACACCGTGACAATCCCTTCCTGTGTTATCAATGGGAACATGGGATTCTCCCAATGCCACCCCAGGGCCACACATCACATAGCAGGTCTGGCCCCCTGGCCTGCTCCCAGACACTTCCTTCAGGCTCCACTTTAAGGGCTTTGGGATATTTCAGGTCAGTGACTTCCTGGCCGGCGTTGCCTTAAAAACTTTTTAATGGGTCTGCTGGTTAGAGCCGAGAGGGTTGGGTCTCTTATCGGTTGAAATCTACATGCCAATCCCAATCACCCTCAACATTTACCCCTCCATACCCTTTTGAGTTATATCGTCTCCTCTGGGCAAATAGTCGTGGGATCTTCTTGTTGGATATGTTCAAACCAGGTTTAAAAGTCTGGCAATTTCATTCTCAGCAGAACTGGTTCAGGGTATGTTTCCATGACATCCCACTCTGCTTCCACAGGCTGTCTGCATAGTTCTAATGGATCTGGGCCTTCAAGTAGACATTGCAGTCTGTATGAGTTGGATCAGTCCTGCTGGTCTTCATATCTATGTTTACTGGTAAATAAAACCTTGTGTTGTTCACCCCTAAAACCGGTTTGTCTTGGCATCATCCAGAAATGTCTCCCGAGATTCCTCTTTAGCCCGGTTGCCACCCCACTCTGGATCATCCATAGTAGGAACATAGTAACTAATGTCATTGATTCTGGTTCTGAAACAGAGGGATAATATCTGGCCAAATGTCCCATCCCATTTTTGCAAATACAAAATAGTGACAGTGTGCTTTCTCTGTCCCAGCTGACACGAAGAGAGGAGATTTGAATGTACTGGGACCTTCCATTGAACTTCCAAACCTTCGGCACGCTCTTTCTTGGGTAACATCTGGTTATTGCCAAGGGGCTCCAAACAGGAGCATTCTATGGTAGACCTCTTGGCTAGCTAGTCACCATTCCTGGGCTCTCATGAAGCTGGTAGCAATTTCAATGACCTGTTCCTCATTTCTTTGCAGGTGTGGGGGTACAAAATTAACAAACTGCTGCAGAATAAGGAGTTGCTTTAACTCTCTAAGGGTATTCTTTCACAGCCATTGTTCCAGTTTATCCTGAATCCTGTACATCATGTGGTGTGTTGTCTTAGAGGACAATAACTGTATCTCCCTTAGTTGTTGCCAGTGGGTCAGGGTCATAGCATAGACATTAAAGGATGTTGTCCCTGAGTGTCTTGTAGTTGGTTTGGCCATATTTGTTCATTACTTGATTAGAAACGCTTATTTGGATGATGGACCGAGGACAGCACATCTTCTCCTAATGAGTAACTTTAGGAAGAAGGCTTCTGAAACTTTACTGGTAAAAACATTCTGGTGTAGGGACATTGGGAGAGAAGGTTGCCGATTCTGCATCTTCCCAAGGTAGCTTAGTGCCTGGTGAGTAACTTTATCATGAGGTTTTCCATTGTTACGGGATCCTCAACACCAATGGCCTGTCCAGAACTGCTCATAGTAGTATTTTCATTTTTTTCTCCAGGAATTGGTTCTTTAAAATAAAATCTTCTGAATCTGGTTGATAAAGAACTGGGGTAAGCATCTTTGGCCCACCTTAAAGGGCCCACATATCCTTTGGTACTTACTTAGAAAGGTTCTTTCACTGGACGACTATGTAGTGCTAACAAAGCGACCATTCTCTGAATGCCCACAATTGTGTTTGAAGGGAGGGACAAGCAGATCCCCTATGCCACCTTGGGCCCCACATCAAGAGATAGTGTTGTGGCGCAGACCACTGAGACCCTTCCACCACACCCTAAGGGTTAGGTAGGAGACATCACAGCCCCTTTAGCTAGACCAACGGTCAGTTCAAGATGTGCATTTTGGTCTATCTTGTATGCCCCTTTACATAAAAAGCTTGGATCTAGATACTTTTTTCTGGATTAAATGTCATGCCAATATTTCGTTTCAGCCAAAAGTGAACACAAACATGAATGTACTTACAACATAATTGCCTTCCTCAATTTGCAGAGGTTTCCTAATTAAATATAGTTTTACAGAAAACATAACACAGATAATCCCATTTGTAGAAATGTACCCACATTTAGTGGCCATACATGACTCACAAATAAATCAAATATGGAACAGACATGGAATGCTGCTTGATGCAAAACGTATCCATGGCGCAAGTTATCCCCACTTTCCCAACTCCCATCTTGTTTCTTGCTGATTACCCCACACCATTACCAATGGCTCTCAAACCTTGGGTTTCTCTTCAATAGTGGCATTAAATTCACTCAGTTAATCATGGCCAGGATTAAACTTCTCAATATTAGCAAAATCCACCTGTGCCTCACTCCCCAATCAGACACAATCTGTTGCTCAGCAAACCAGAATATTGCTTGTGCTTAGTCCTTACTCTTCCCCTCTACTCTTTTGCTCCATGGGTGAAAGTTCTCAACTTTGCTACACACACCCCCAACAACCCACCCGATCCCATTCCCCTGCATCATAATAACACTAGCCTGGATGACTACCTATATAAAATCTCTCCCCTTTACAGTTCTGTCCTCTATCTTTCTGACTGAATATCTCTCAAGTCTCCTACATACTGCGGTACCTTCTCCAGCTTCTGCTCCATTTTCCTACATGCACCCTCCACAGGAATACACCACCGGCCATCCAAGCCCTTCAATTACTTGATTCGCTGAAGAATTAGCTCAATCGATGCGTACATCCTGGCAAAGAGGTGTCCCCTTCCCCCACACTACCCTTCAACTCCTCAACTGTCCAAGTCTCCTTTCCAGATCTGTTGCACACAAACATGATTTAATTGCACACAACTGATATTTAAGAAGGGCCAAAGAAATAAACGGGATTCGTATAGACGGATTTCGCTGGACTCTCTTTTTAAAATCTTTGGACGTGTCCTTTTGGTTAGGATTGAGATTTGGGCAGAATCAAATAGCATTTTAAATCGTGTCCCTGTGCTTTCAGTGGTGGGTAGTATGAACAAGGTCTGCAAGCCAGAAAGGCTCTGCCGAATCTGCTCAAACGGGTCAGTTCTGGAGACTCCAAGGCATGCCCTAACTTAATGTGCGTTATAAGTAAATCTTTATGAGCAGTTTTTGGCTGAATTTGTCCATCGCTTGGGTACAATCAAAACAAGCACAGTTTGGCGCTGGTGTCCTAATACTCTAAGTAAATCCCTGCACCTATCATTATATAGGGTCTGGTTAGAAGCTCGAGTGAAATTGTAATGCGGGTTTACCTCAATTGTTTAGCAGTTCTGTGTTTATTTAATGTGATGCTTTCTGATGAATTAAGCTATTCATGTATATAAATAATGAATGAATTGTCTTTTGATCTTTAAATGTGCAAAGTGTTATATTAAAACACATCAAATCAAAGAAAATAATAACATTTTGTCCCCAGTAGAGCTGGGATTTAGGGATGGGTTGGGCACCTGTGAGCAATCACTTAAACTATACCTGGTGGTGTCCCACTCGGTGCCTTTGAGAAAGTACATCGAATCAAGCTATGACAGGTGCTCAAGTGCAGGAATTGTCCAGTGGGAATTGTTGATCTTTTAAGAAAGCTCCAACAAAACACACAAGCATATGTAAGAAGTTGGAAAAATGGCTCTTGCAATATCTTTCCCCTAGAGGCAAGAGTGTGCCAGAGCTGTGTCCTGATGCCCTTACCTTTTAGTTCATACATGAACGGTCTCTATGAATTTTTACGTGGCTCAACCACGGAGGTTCCGAGAATGGGAAATAGAGTACTGCCGCTTCTGGCGTATGCAGATGACACTGTTTTGATTGCTCGTATGCCACGAATGCTTCAGAAACTTATCAAGGATAATACTGATTTCATGGAGGGGCTTGACCTCAAGGTGAATGTCCAAAAATCAGCAGTTATGGTTTGCTATAATGGAAGATGAGCACCCATGTGTAGTAATGGATTCATTACTCCAATTGCTAGAGAATTTAAATATTTGGGGGTACATTTTCATCAGATTTCTCATCAGACACGCATATTAAAAAGCAAGCTGTGAGATTTAGGCAAGCCCTGGGGGGGAGTACATCACTTTATGTCAATGTTCAGTGTATCATAGCAAAGCTGCTTCTGTAGCCTGTTTTACGGGGTGGCACTGGAGGGGTATAAGGATGCTTATCCGATACAGGTAATAGAACATGACTTCTTCAAGCATATTCTGAGACTCCTACGTTCAGCCTCTAACTATGGAGCCCATTTGGAATTGGGTTGTGCCTTTAGCATTGGCACTCTTTCAACACAACCTCTTCTCCATTGGTCATGCTTCTGGATGAATGAAAAAAGCTACCTTAACGCATGACCTCATTAGGTTTTTAGTTGCAAATTATTGTAGCAGCATCATACTGTGGTTAAAATGCATACTGTGCTTTGATGCTGTTCCATACTTCACTGCAACAGGCACTTTAACAGCTCGGGCTGTAGCGGTTTCACAACTTAGATCTATATCTTATATGCAGGAGTATCAGTTGTGTAAACCATTTTTTATTTTATTTTTTATTGGCTATTTATTGTTTCAAAATACAAAACATATAATCCAGGTACTTCTAAAAAAAACAGACCCTCTTCAAAAACCCACGTTTTCCATCTTGTGCCCAAACATCAAACATCAAAAGGGCTTTCTAATGTCGTGCTGCTTGCCCTCTAAGTCCTCCACTACTATGGGGTGTGTACAGCATTTAATTGAAGGCATATCGTCATAACTACACCTTGTGTACACACATATCTGCTACGGCTGTCCCTCCCACTCAGAGAATCCTGCTCACTAGTGCACGATTTAATTGTCTTCCCTTAAGAGCCATATCAGCGCTTTGGGAAGGCGCTAGTGGTAGTGAAAACCAAACATGTTTCATATGTAATGCGCCATTGGAGGACCAGGCCCATCCATTGTGTGTTCTTCTGCCCTGCGGATTTTGAAATAAGATCTGGGACAATAAAGCCATTATTGCGTGAATCTCAGTTGTTCAGTTTCATCCAACATTACTTTATTTCCTGTGGGCAGACATCCCAAGAGTGGGATGGGCACTGCTATCGTATTTAAAGCGAGATTTCTATAAAAGGAACATTTTAATGAATTCTTAAATGTCAACGTGTTTGATATCCCTAAATATGATTTTATGTTGTCGGAGGGAAGGATCTCTTTGGTTTTTTATGGAGTATCCTTATTAATGGACATATACCTAGTATTTTATCATTGTTTTATATTGTTTTTATGAGAGTATGTTTTCATGGAAATATTTATATTTTCCAAAATAAACTCTATTTGATTGATTGAAATATGTGCATATGTTTAGTGCAACTCGGTAACTTCCACCACTAAAAACGAATTACACATCTTATTTATATCTGTCCCCTTGTCTCTGTCCGTAGTCGATGCTCCGCCAAACTACCTCCACACCACCTTGTCTCCTCTGACACAGAAACCCAATGTAAATTGTTTAGATACTGTGAGGGAAAAACAGAATTTCAAATATAATGCAATGCGAATACTAGGGGTTTGTCACAAATACTAGGATTTTCTACAGAAAGGTATGAAGAGGGGTCCTAAATTGCCCTTAAACCCAGGCCAATGGGACAGAAATACTGTAAATGATGTTTATTTTCATCTTGGTTGTCTCGAAAACATTGAGCTGGGCTTCTTCATGCTTTCTAGTGGGTCATGACATGTCAGCACTGAGATGTTGAGTTGGGTGATCCCAATGGATTGAATCAGTGTCGAGATGACTGAGACAGTTCAACAGAGTTCAGTGATGCTATGTGGTCCTGCAGTGGTCATTGGTTCGCATTGCCGAAGAAGAGGCAGGTGATTGTTATGTTATGTCAAACCATTTATATGGCACCAAAGCCCGATTGACGAGTAAGCATCTTAAAGTGGTTGAGTTAATTTGGCAAGATGTTACTCCAATAACCTAACAGGTGAAAACTTCTTCTGATGTCCAAAAATGATTGAACTAAGGGGGTGGGAGGACAGTCGCACCCTCATATAGTCAATTTGCCACAATGTATTGTGAGGGGTCAATCCAAGCTGCTGTGACAAGAGTATTTTCTGGTGTCTCCAGTCCCTGAGTGCTTCTTTCCAGGAAGTGGGTAGGGGGCATAGGAAGTGAGGGTGGACTAAAAAATCAAAAGATGGTGAAAACCCTACCCTGGCTGCAACTACTCTCCTGGGCTACTCTAGCTCTCCACTCTTTCCTCTTCCATGGCTGCCTTACATCAAAGAGACTCTAGCAGTTCTAAACCTTGTGTTAATTCTCTTTTGTTCTGGCAGAGCTTGCCTTTCGAAGTTCTGGCTCCGAGCTAACCCCCCTCAGGATATATTTTGGAAAATGACAAGCCTTCCTTCCCAGAAAGAACAACGAGAGTTTCTAGGGTGAGAACCAAATGGTTGCATTGCATGAAATTCAGCCCCATACTATTGAGACACAAAAGCCCTGACAGTTGAATGAGTCACCAGATACCAAACTTGCAATAACATGACATAAAAAAGATCTGGGCAGAAAGGAAGGCACAGGAAATACAATCGGACACATTCTTGAATAATTCCTGCAAATTATAACTCCTAGAATCACATTGTAATCTCAGCATTGGTCCCAAGGCTTGGACAGAGCATTTTCAGGAGATATACTCAAAGGATGAATTTAGCCTTACCCAGTCAACTGATATAGCTTTTAACAAGCATAGTTCACAATCAGAATTTTCACTAAAAGAAGTCTGTGAAGCCATCATCACACAAGCAGCCCTCAAAAGCCCCAGCCCTGACGCAATTCCCACTGACCTCTTTAAGTCTAATGTAGACCTCTGAGCTCCCTTTGTAACTAATGTCTTTAATGCCATTTGGGCCACATGTCAAATCCCTGGGAGCTGAAGAAAGGCCCTTATTGTGACGATCTACAAGAAGGGTGATCAGGCGGTTTCCCAACCATGCCGCCCAATTTCTCTACTGGACACAGTCAGCAAGCTCTTTGCCAGACTGGTCTGTACTAGGCTACCTGAGTGGGTTTCAGCAGAAGGGATTTTAACTGAGTCACAGGGAGGATTTCGCTCTGGCTTCGGCATGAGAGAGCACACTCTTCATCGATATCTCCTAGTGGAAAAATATTATCACTTCTACAAAGTGCCAATTTACTTGGCTTTTATGAATCTCTTGACTGCTTTTGATATGGTTAACAGGGCCAGGATTTGGGTGGTCTTAGAAGAATTAAAAGTAGCCCCACATCTTTTAGCAGTAATAAAGCTTTTACACTTCGATACTCAGGCAGCTGTCCGCTTTGAACCCATCAGTGAGTGTACACAGTACTTCAACATAGGCAGGGGTGTGAAACATGGGTGTGTTTTGGCACCACTCCTGTGTAATGATCTATGCAGATGATGCACTCTTAGTAGCTAGGACTTCAAAAGCACTGTAGGCTCTTATTAATAGATATTCAGAATTAATGGGATCAAGAGACCTAAAGGTTAATGCCACTAAGTACAAGGTTCTGATGATTGGGGGGAAAATGGATCTTCCTCTTCCTTTACGCATAATAATATTAAACTCGAGCAGGTGGACCACTTTAATTATCTGGGTGTGGTATTCACAAATAAATGGCAGGGGTGGGACCACTTATCTAAACAAGCACAATCGATAGGCCAGATGTGTGGAGCCATTAAGAGAACTGCAAACTGTTTCGGTTACAGTCTATTACAACAGCAGGGCAAAACCACATGCAAGCATTGGAGATTTGAGGACACCCATTTAATCCAATTAAAGGAGGATGCCTTTATTAGACACCACCTCAACCTCTTGGGCTCAACCATGCTTTTTGCCATGTCCTCGAAATTGAACCATACCTTAATAAGTGACAAGCTCAAGTTAAAACCTATCTACGTGTGGTTAGCACTGTGGACTAATCCCAAAGCTGTTTTGTCACATACAATTATGAGGGTTGTTATGGTGAGAGAAAACCCACACACGATCCCCTTGATAAACTCTGTGCTTAAGGCCTTGCTGAAAGTGAACACTGTTTACGAACCCGATCACCTTCTCCAAAAACAATGCTAGGCTGATTAGCAGGAAATTAAAATGTATATGGGACGCCGAGAGGAGGGAAACAAACTGCTAATACAATCAATTAGGAAGCATGCCATTATCTCTATCCCAGGTCAAAGGACGGATAATTTAGACCAGATTACTTTGCGCAATAGTAGGTCACTTATAACGCGCTCTAGGTTTGGCTTCTTGACAAGTGGTAAGGTATTCAACTGGAGAATACACACATCTCTCCAAAGTTTGGCCCATACTGCCAGCAAGTAGAGGAGGACACTAAGCACTTTCTGCTCCTATGCAAGTTATATACGAAGATTAGGCAGACAACCCTTTCCCCCCTGTTTAGACATGTAGGTGTAGGTATCTGAACCATTAGGGTGGCTTTGCAATACCTATTAGCTGACGCAGAGCCTACAGTCATAGCAGCCTGCAGAGCTACATTTATATTGCGCTAAGGCTAAGAAATCGATACATAGATGGGCCACTGACCCCCCCCCCATAAGTATGCAGTTCTACTTTTAAACTTTATATGTTATGATGTGTCAATAATTCTTTATGTATTTTACCAATGTATTTGTGTCAGAATGTTGTTTTAAATGTGATGCACTTTTAAGGCCTGTGCCGAATAAAGTTTTATGATGATGATGATGATGACTTCAAAGGGTTTTGGCCAGTATAATGATACAATGATATATTCGCACAGACTGCAATATGAAAAACAGATGTGTTTACATGTATTTATTAACCAAATTGCCACCATGCCCTAGGGATCCAAGTTATATCTTATTTGGGTCTGGGTTGCACTGCAATTAAATGCAGCAGCTGGGTGTTGGAACTGTGGGTTTCGGCAGGTTGTTTGTAGCAATGTAGGAATACACATGTTACTCTGTAACTGCCATGTTGCCAAAACAACAAGAATGCTGATGGGGTTGTCAGTAGACAGTCCCATCAGAGATACATGTTTGAACTTTGCTTTTCAGCACTTAGCATTTGAAAGTGAGGTCTGATTAGAAGCTATCCATTTCTGAGATAAAATTACCACTATCATTTTGCATTAAAAAGCAAAAAAACTCACGCTAATGCACCCTCAGAGATGGCATTCGTCACATGTGTAATTAAACAAAGCTGATATGCATTATTAAATGTCCATGTGATTTTAATCCCATGGGATGATGCACAAGATCACTACAGGAAGGGCTGTGAGATCATAAAAGTGATCTTTCAAGATTAGTCTCTCTAACTCCTCAACAGATACAGAATATCAAAAGCCTCCCACAATCATCATAAAATTGTACCAAGAACACCAACTGACACCAAACGATAACGAATGTGACCCTACAGGTTCAGGCTAGCATTAAACTCCAAACATGACTTGTCAAGTATAAGCGCAACTCACTGTGCCTCTCCAACTAACCTACTTTCCTTTTAGTCCTCTATCATCTTTACACTACTCACGCAGACCCCCTGACAGAGTGCAGTCTAGATGCCTGATATCACAACCACAACCACGGTAACCATCACAGATCCAGTTGGACAGCATTGAACAGCCTGTAACATCTTTAGCCCTATTACATACCTATACCCCCGACCACTGGCTCTCAATGGTGTCACCGCCAGGTTATAGATTCTGGGTACTGGACTCTAGATAAAACATACTCTGATATGCCAGCGCCATAAAACATGTAGAATCCTACTGGCACATATAACTGGGTGCACAGTGATTTGCGCACATCAGGAAGCATGTCTCGGCAACAGAAACAGAGAGGTAGAACATCAGAGCACTGAAGGCATCCCGCTCTGGAAACTTTGACGCTCAATACGTCCTAATTTCTCTGGAGCAGTAACCATGCGGAGAAGCATGATTGAACATAAGAACAAGTTCTTGAATACGAGAAGGTTCACTCACTAGACCCAATAATGGATTAAAAGATACACGGTCCTGGCAAATGTGACATCAATAAGGAGTAGTCACTGGAACCCGTCGACCATGCACACTATGGATATCCTTTACTATGTTTTAGATACCTAAAAAAATGGTAATGTAAATAATGATGTGTGAGAATAGAGCAGTCATTGCTTTAGAACTTGAATTCTAGCTACACACTCTAGGAAGGGTTGAATAAACATGTGAAATCGCTACTTGAATGTATCATTTTAAATGCTGAAAATGTTGAACATATCGATTGCTCTATCTTGATAGAACATCACTCCTCCATATAGGTCTCGACTGGAGTAGATGTCAACTTCTTCTGTCAGAAGGAGTTGGCTGTTTTAAACGTAGGGAAGCAGTCCCTTCAAAATGTCATTGCCTCAGTTTGAGGCAATAAAATAGGGCCATTCTCATTTCCATCCCTTTTTGATAGGCGGTACACCACCGACATCCTAGGGATAGCCCCGCCATCATGTGGAAATAGCAATGTTTTTCCTTAGGGACTGTGAGTATTCTATTAATTTGTAGTCAAATGATGGAGTTTGTCCACCCTTGTATATATTGCACTCGCACCAGAAAAAGTTGAGCTCTCTCGCCATCACATTATTGTGCGACAGCTTTTTGAGACAATTTAGGAGTTACCGTTCAGCTTGCAGTTTAGATTCTTGCTATTGACCCAATGTGAACTGTTCTTCCACAGATTTGACCAAAAACATACACCAGTTCCTACTCAAACAGTTAGTGGTAAAGTAATTAAGAGTGATTTGCAAGTGTGTGCAACTTTTTTAATGGTCCCCGAGCCTATGTTTTGACCTAAACGGATCTTGTCAGCTGATGCTTTATGGCCTATGCTTAAAATTGTTATGTGAAGGTGAAACCAATTCCTGTAGAAGAGATTTTTTTAGCCATACCGGGGTCCCTGCTTTACGATATTATATGATATGATAGGTTATTTATAACATGCTTAATACCCTAAAGTTTCGAAGCACAGACCTGGGGATCGAACCTGCTTTGCTCTGTGTCGTCTTGCTTCCAAGGCGAGCACGTTGCCCCTGAGCTATCCTCTTTAGACGAGAGCCATGAGCCTCATGAGAGCCATTTATGTTTGGGTGGTCCTTGGATGAGGGCAGCAGGGAAAGGGGTTAAACACTGCATGTATCCACTATGCTGGCCTTGTCCTTGACTGATAACGATCCATACAGAACACTCAACTAACACTTATTAGGACGGCCAGTGACCTCATAGTGAGGCAATATAATCTTTTATGCTAAACTCCATCCATTGGAATAACACATTTGATAGAATCGTTTACTCGTGATTAATATTTAATGTGTGTATTGTCACATGTTACTGTTTGTTTATGACAAGCATGTTCACTGGCTCCCAGTCATCCGATGAACACAAATGCACAATTTAGGAGGATTAGTGTTTATTTTTTAATGATAATGTGCCCTGTAGGATCAATGCCACTCTTCACTTAACAGATATTAACATCACTTAGTAATCTTTGCATTGATTTTTGGGCATGACAAATGATGCATTAGCTGCATGAGAAACGTTGATCCAACATTTCCCCGCATTGTCGGTACGTGCCATGCCGATGAAATGCACCGTGCTCCAGATGCTGTGCCGCAGAAGGATCAGGCAGTACATAAATGCACAGGTAGATATTGATGGCTTTCCTTCCTGGGTGGATCATGACATGAGACTCTGGGACAAAGCATTGTTGTAAAGCAAAACGTTTTTGGCCCTCATAGGTCAAATACAACCTCGTATGTCCCAATATATGTCCTGCCATGACTAAAAGATAGGACTATAGTTCACACCATTTAATGTGATACCAGTCAATAACGTATTTAACGCAAAACAGGCCTTCACCTAAAAAAGCTGACCAAAACAAACAAGTGTATGCCAACGATGAGATCTTGTACCATCCCAATTAATGGCAGAAGATGGAACCGAACTAGGGCACACAGAATGTTCACCTTTTGGTAAATCATAATTACGGAAACCTCCAAATGGGGGCAATAAGGGAACATCACTAGAGTGCAGCCCTACAGATAGGCGGGTATCAGCAACCTTTCCTCTAAAATAATAGGCAAATATTCCCCAAAAAGAAAAATAACGAGTAAACATTTGAAACAGACACATAGAAGCTTCTCGCCCTGCTTTCATCCACACAGCTCGGGTCCAGTAGTACACGTAGTGCCACAGGAAGGAACAACTATAATCACTGCCTGAACTGAAGGCTTACACATCTATGTTTTAATGTGCATTAATAACTAAGTGCTAAGGAATACTTTTTTTTACAGTTAAAACATATGTTCACTCGCTTATAAAATACTCTGGGAATTGTACTTTCTTTTTATTCTTTAAAAAATCATTGTATTCCCAACTTTAAAAAATATGGAGTAAAATACACCCACTTCAAATCTTGTCTGAAGCACTGCTAGAGTTGACCTAGCTTCCTACACATGTTCCAGCTCCCCTATACATACCAACAGTTTTTGTTCGACTAGGTGGTGCTAAAACAAAAGAAAAGACCTAAGGCACAGAACCTAAAAGTGTAACAATTACTTCCCAACACAATGGGCCTCATTACGAGTATAGACCCCCAAAATGGGTACCGGTCCGGGACCCGTAAAAGGGGACTTACCGGGCCATTCCGACCTTGGATGTCCCGGTAAATCCCTTTCGCGGAACCCGGACCCGGTACATCCCCATTCCCATTTGAGCCCCTATAGGGCTCAATGGGAATGGGGAGGATGCTAGCGGGTCCCGCTAAGGACGCCTGGTCTTACCAGGCGTTCTACAGCGGGACCCACTGCAGACCTCGTAATAGGGCGGCCCGGAATGAACGGTGCCGCTCCCTTACCGGCACCGTTCATTCTGTGGCCGCCCTCCTCGTAATGAAGCCCAATGAGTAAAGTTAGTAAAGTAAATGCTCCATGGCTGTTATTTCTCTGCCCCTGCACCGACCCAATGTGCATTGGAGAAGATGTCTCATGTGACGAAGTGTAGCAAGTATAAGCAAACCGTATTTCCCTGTCAAATTACATAAGTATTGCTTGAGATATTGCTTACGTTGTTACATATTTATCTCCAACTTTTACTGTGCAGCTGACGACTCTCCCCTGCTGAGATCCTCTTTAAAGAAAGGTTTGAAAACAAGAACTGACATAAAACAATGAACAGGACAATAATGGTAATTGTATTTACTTGAAGAACAGGGATGTCGATTTTGATCTCAAATGATATGCAGTAACAGATGGCAGAGGCATTCCCACGAAGGGTGCCTGTAGAATACCACAAAGATGAGAACATGTGGTGAGACAGTTTATGAGGTTATATAGGTGTGGTACAAGGATGAGAGTCCTACATCGCACCACTATAACTAAAACCCAGACATGTCACACACTTGCCAAACCGACCTAAAGCCAACAAGACACAAGACTGAAAAGCTAGTCATGGAGTCGCTCTATGTGTTGTAGATGGCAGTTTACATCCCTAAAACAAATGCATATGTTACACGATTGTGGGATTATGATTCATAATTTGCAAAGAGAGGGATTTGATTCACTTTCGGAATGATCTTCTCTAGGGACACACACATGTTCTGGGAGATGAGAGGCTAGGGAGGAAGAATATTGGGCTATACAAATTGATTATATTGAAAAAAGCACTTTCCTAGGATGATCATTAGGGACAAAAGTTAGCAGTGCTCAAACCTAATAGTTCGAATTTTGTGTTCAGGCATTTGGAAAACTGTTTCCACATATCCTAAGACAAAATAGTGGATTTCAAAGTATGGCGCAGATATTGTACTTAGGAGCGACATTTGGAAAAATCAGCCTTTTTCACTTAAACAACTATTTTCCAACAAATGTAGCCACTATTCTATCCCCAAAATATCACCAAGATGTGGCCAATACCGCAGTGTGAGGTGCTACTATTTCACTACTACCATGTTCCAAACATTATTTAGCAGGCAACTCGCCAGAAAATACATTAAACACCCATAGGATGTAATTACTGCAAAAATAGACAATAATTTGTGTTATAGAACGTTCATATCTAGCTCAGATTTTCAATGAGATGTTTCAATGAGATGTAAAATGGCAGCATGATGCAAAATACAATAAACACTACACAGTCGCTAGTTACTGCAATCCCGATATGCAGGTTCAGCCGACGCTGAAGTGGTAGAATATCATCACCAGCCTAAACCTGCACATGTTCCCAGGTCCTTTGCTCCTAGTTGGCAAATGATCAGATGAGAACTGATGAACTCACTCACTAAAGCCATCACCCCTCCTTTCAAATAGTCCCCCCCCTTTTGCACACTAAATGATGTATGGACTTTTCCTTTGATCCTGTCCAACTCTTTCTTTCAGGACATCATTAATAATTAAGCAATATAACCCTCGAGGAGGGGGTGAGGCTATACTGGTGAGGTAATGTCCCAGGACAGCAGTTAGAAGCCCGAGGCAAGCAAGCACTTTAACGTGAGCCCCAGGGCATTATCTCAGTGGTAATGCCACTCTCTGAGGTCATATTGCTATTAATACTCTGACACTTTGTACCAGGGTACTAATAATGTATTGTTCTCGAGCTTTGAAATGGGACGTTAACCATTTCTTAACTTGACAAAAAACAACCCAAAAAGATGGCCGCCTTGGATCAGATGGAAGGGAATTACAGGTAGCCACTTCTCCTTTTCAATGGTGGCCATTCATAAGTCGGAGATGTACCGGGAACACTACTGTTCCCAATGCCGGCGAGGATGAAGGAAACACAAGGTAAGTGTGGAGGAGGTGGGGTGCCTAAATATGTGGAAAAGAGGGTTAGGGAAATGGAGACGCAGGGTGCAGGGGAGCACAGGGAAGTGCTCTTGCCTGATTCCCGCAAGGGTTGATGGCATCCTCCCACTCTGAGGAGACTCGGAACGGGGTCTATACCATGTGGTAAAGACCCCGTTCTGAGCCTCCTCATGGGCTGGAAGGCAGCCACAATCCCTTGCTGGGAACTAATAATAGTTATTTGTGTAACATAAGGAGACGTTATTAGAAATTGTCTTAACTCACAGCTCATTAGTCATTGACTACCTACCAACACACAACACCCCATCTCAGATTTGAAGTCCTGAATTTATAATTGAAAAATTAGGACTACTTTGGGGTGGATTGAAGCATAGGATGATGCATTACTCCTTTGGTGCTCCCCCTGAGCCTTCAACTGAAACCCAGAATCCTCTGAGTCATCTTCGACTCCTCTCTCTAATTCCTCCCACACACTCAGGGCATTGCCAAGTTTTCCCACTTTCAGCTCTTCCTTCTCAAAGGAACTTTAACTTTTCTCACTTTCCCTCAGAGGCTCAATGTGACCGAAGCCCTGGTTCTCTCTAGGATTGACTACTGCAAACGCCTCCTCCTGAATCTACCATCTTCCACTCTGTAACCCCTCCAACTAATCCAGAATAGGGCAGCAAGACTTATCCTTGGCCTTAAACCCTGGACCGCATCTCTCCTGCACTAAAAAGTCCTCACTGTTCCCGGTTGCTGCACAGATTAAATTCAAATCTCTCTGCAATATCCACAAGGCTGTCTGGGCCCGGGGACCACACTATCTTCAACTTTATCTAATTAAATACTCTCCCTCCTGACCACTACGTTCCTCTGGCACCAACTCTCTGTGTGTAAAGCGTTTTGCTAAACAGAGAGTAGGTGGTTGTTCACTTTTCTCAGCTGGCTCCCTCCTATGAAATAGTCTGCCCTTTCCTTTGTTGCCTTGAGCAGGATCTTCTCAAATTCTGGAAGCTCCTTAAGACTTTCATCTTTGCCTCCTCCTTCCCTTCTACTCTCCTCTGCTAATCCCACAGTTGCTGCGATTGGTGTCCTGGGTCTTTATGCATCCTTGGGGCCCTGACCTCCCACACCAATCACGCCCAGCCCCTGTCTATCCACAACACTTGCATCTGCACACCCTCCTCCCTGGAGGTTCGCACTTACAACTCCCGCAGCCCAGTCTGTGTAGCACTCAACATTCCTAGCACTTCGTTTGTGGCTCACCAATGAGTTCAGATTACCCAGCACTTATCTTCCCTCTTCCTTGCTGCACATTCACTTTCTGAATACTCACAAGGCATAGTAGGCTTATCCCTTCTACCTTTTACCCCCTCTGCTCTTAAATATTGTGCTTTTCATGTTTTTCCAACCCTTGGTCCATCCCTGCCATGTGGGCGCTTTGACACAGTATTTTCTTATTGTATAAGCGCCTAGCAATCAAACAATACCTAAATAAACAGCACTACTTTTAAGTTGTACACCAACATTGCCAGCTGTTGAAGGCGGGGGATTTTTTGGAGGATACCAAGGAGTCTGGCGATATATAAAGAGGATTTGTGTGATGTGGTGACTTTGTTGAATCTGTGGGTGCCTGTTCGACTCCAACACTCTGCCCCTACATGCCTATATTACCTGCATGGTGGTGCCATGACCTGCAGCATGACTGACATCCTTCTGAATAGAAGCCGCATTCTTGGAACCTGAGCATGTTTCATCACCTCAAAAGTCACATTCAATCTTCCTCCACTGCATTCCGTGGATGAGTAGGAGTAGGGGGGGCACTATATTGAAATGCCTATGATTTCCTACATGTTACTGTGCCCCGAAAGTGGGCAGGCACCTTCATATTGCCTACAAGTGCAGTGACACAGGGCATTTCAGGGGATCTATGTGATTATTGCAACCACTTTTATTATGACGGCCGAAAATGCAGACTTTTTTTTGTTCATATTTTTTATATATATATATATATATATATATATATATATATATATATATATATATATATATATATATATATATATATATATATATATATATATATATTAAATACCCCCCATATATGTGTGTGTATAGATATATATATATATATATATATATATATATATATATATATATATATATATATTCAGTGAAAAAAATGTGTTAAAGGGACGTTATGGTTAAGTTGCGCTACTAAAAACCTATGAAATTCAGTGAAAAAAACTTTGTTAAAGGGACGTTATGGTTCCAAGTAAAACCGAAAAACCCTTGAAATTCGCCAGTTATGGTAAGCTGAGCAACCATAACTCGCGTCACCACCGTGCACTGCTAAGACTAACACCCAGGACATCAAAGATGACATCACAAATGTCATTGATGACATCACTGATGACATCACATGTCTGGCTCACTATTTTTTCTTTTGCTGACATATCTAGGCCACATGGTTTTCTTCAGTAACAGTCAGAAACTAAGAATTTTATTTTATTTTTAGACATATCCTTCTAGTAGGTTCTTACAGTAATTCCCTTAGAGTACAGTCACATCATATGAAACATATACATATGGGAAAACACAAGCTTGAAAGACAGCAATCCTTTTTGTGCATAAAGATAATCACTAGACTTATGAGCACTTTCTGATAGTTCTGTTTTTTTTATGGCTGTACTTTCCCTGTATATGGTCATATTTGTATACATTGTACTCACACTACTTTCCTTAGGGTCCAATCACATCAAGTGATACATATACATAGGGTAAATAGCAGCTTTGAAACAGAGCAATCATTTATTTGCATGAAACTAATCAGTTAAGTTATGAATTGTTTCTGCTACTACTTGTGCTTTTTTGCTAACTTCACTTTCCCTGTATATACCCATATTGGTATGTGTTCTTGTGTCTTTGTGTTTTGTCTATAGTAATGCAATTATGTAATACATGGGTTTTATTAGCTACTTATTACATATTTCACAGTACACAAAAATCTATTAAGAAAACAATTATCATTTCATTATTCAACATATTAACATTACGAATATCATACCTTCATCTTGTACGCTGCACACAATGTTATGTTTCTGTATGAGTAGCTTAGTATACTAGATAGAGCCCCATAATAGGATGCTATTTATATCAATGCATCGTTCAATGCACTTATTAGGGTATATTTCTTGCAATGATTCTTGACACTTTTTTCCCAACATAATAAGAATCCCTTCTACACATATTTCATGAGAAGTACATACACATGTGATGTCATCAGTGATGTCATCAATGACATTTGTGATGTCATCTTTGATGCCCTGGGTGTTAGTCTTAGCAGTGCATGGTGGTGGCGCGAGTTATGGTTGCTTAGCTTACCATAACTGGCAAATTTCAAGGGTTTTTCGGTTTTACTTGGAACCATAACGTCCCTTTAACAACGTTTTTTCACTGAATTTCATAGGTTTTTAGTAGCGCAACTTAACCATAACGTCCCTTTAACAAAGTTTTTTCACTGAATTTCATAGTTTTTTAGTAGCACAACTTAACAATAATGACTTTGACTTTATATACATGTCATATGGAACTGACTAGATCTCTTCTTATGAACTTGATGTCTGCAAACTTATTTAATGTTCGCGGACATGTTCGGAGAACAGTACCACTACCTAAAAACTGTGGGGGGTTGGGGGGGGTATGTTTGATTGTTATATCATAATATAGGAACATTTAACAAATTCAAAAAGCAGCACACAAACACATTAAATATAGTAATACATAAGAAATGTAACCCATATATGTAACACACTAACCATTCATTTAAATACAATATGTTCTGAAATGGAATATACCACAAGAAGATAAATTGGCTTCCAACATAATTACCTCACAGACACAACAGAACTGAGAACAAGACCAGGCCCACTGAATACATAGGACTTATCTTACCAGAAATAGTAAGTGTACTTCATTTTACTCATATATTTATAAACTTTCTGTATTAGATTAAAAAATATATGATTTTTTTTTTCTCACAGAAATGTCTAGTACTCTGGAATGGCTAGAGGACAATTTCCCACATGAAGAAATGTCACAAGATAGAGAAACTAATGGTAAACACTTTATAATATAAACCATTTATTTTTTTTTTTATATACATTTAACATATATATTATTTTTTTGTACAGAGCATACCAAAATAGAAAAAACTTCACAAAACCCTGTTATGGAAAACAGTCTTCACAATATAGAAGAAAAAATGGATGTATTGTTGGCTAATTTTAATAATTTAAAAACTTTTGTAGAAAATCATTTCAAACCAAAAACCTCATACCATTGCCCTACATGTACTTGTCCCTCCTCACCATATCCCAGTCAATTATCCCCAAACCCTCTCCATAATCCAAAACGTTTTGATGAGACTTCCCTCCCTTCTTCACCTAATACCAATCATGTTGAAACCCCAAATTCTCCTGTTTTTGTTTCTGTTTCTGCTTCACCTTCTCTTCATAAATTATTAATATATGTTAAATAAAGTTTAATTTTTATATTGTATTATGAATAGTTTCCGTTTTTTTTTAAAAAAAACAAATAAAAGTGTCCGCGGACAGTGCGAGTGTTCTGAAATGTTCGTACATAAATGAAAATGGAGGTGTCCTGAAGAACACCACACCTGTTCGTACTGTTCGCTAGCAAGTTGAAACTGTTCTAAGAACACACGTGGTGTCCTGAAATGTTCGTAAAGAAACAAAAATTAAAGTGTCCTGAAGAACACTATATCTGTCCTTACTGGTCCCTACCAAGTTTAAACTGTTCTAAGAACACACGCGGTGTCCTGAAATACGGACAGCGTCCTCAGGACACCCCCTACGAACACTCCCCGGACACCGCGAGTGTTCTTAGAAGCGTCTTCAGAACACCACCATCTTGTTTATTTGCAAACATTTTAGGACACCGCGAGTGTTCTTAGGACACATTCAACTTGACAGAGAACAATACGGACAGCGTCCTCAGGACACCCCCTACGAACACTCCCCGGACACCGCGAGTGTTCTTAGAAGCGTCTTCAGAACACCCCCATTTTGTTTATTCGCGAACATTTCAGGACACCGCGGGTGTTCTTAGAACACATTCAACTTGACAGAGAACAATACGGACAGCGTCCTCAGGACACCCCATACGAACATTCCAGGACACCGGGAGTGTTCTTAGAAGCGTCTTCAGAACACCACCATCTTGTTTATTTGCGAACATTTCAGGACACCGCGGGTGTTCTTAGAACACATTCAACTTGACAGAGAACAATACGGACAGCGTCCTCAGGACACCCCCTACGAACACTCCCCGGACACCGCGAGTGTTCTTAGAACAGTTTCACTTTGCTTGTGAACAAAACGGACACATAATGAGTCCTTAGAACACCCCCCAGTCAGTTTATTTAGAACATTTCAGAACACCTGTGATGTCCGCAAACAAATCGAACACAAAAAGAACGTCTAACACATAAAAAACACAACTTTCATCCTATCTCATACACTCCCACCCTCCCCAAACACTCCTACACACCAACACACTCTACTAAATACATATTTTGAACAGAGTTTCACCGCGCTGTCCGCAGACGTCTGCGAATCCAAGATGGCGGGCGCTACCGAAAAATCTGACGCGCTTCACGCTCCACGCCGTCCAATCAGCGAACACGTTGCATGTCCGCGAACATCACACAAGATGATTGGCCAATCAGGACACTGTCCGCGGAGCGAACAGGGAAGTGTGTCCGCGAACCGAACACAGATATCACTCATTTTTTTTACCTACTTTTTGGTCATTTAAAAAAAACTAATGGACGGATTTTCACCAAATTTGCAAAAGCACGCTTTCGGGACCAAGCCGCTGCTCCTGGTCCAAATTTGGTGGAAATCCATCCAGCGGTTTGGGTTGTAGGCACGAGCAAAATTTCTTTCCCATTCAGTCTATGGGAAAAAAAAAGTTTTGGGACCCCCCCTATAACTTTGCCCCCCCTGGACGAATCCTCACCAAACTTTGCAAATAAATTGAGAGTGACCCGAAAACTTTACTTTGCAAAGTTTGGTGAGGATCGGTACAGGGAGAGCAAAGTTATAAGCCACCCAAAAAGTGCTCTTCCTATGGAAACAGCAACTTAACCATAACTACATGACCCCTTACACCATATATATATATATATATATGGTGTAAGGGGGGTTTTAAAAAAAAGATAAGTCAGCATTCTCAGCCGTCGTCATTGTGAGAGCGATATTTTGGGCCATTACTCATTTCAGGTATGCCCTGGAAGACATTTGTCCTTACCACTCAAGTCTTCCTCTCTGCATGTCAAAAGAGATGACCAATTAACTTCTCCTTTTATTGTGCTAACCTTTTACTAATGGTCTTTGATGTGAATACTTATTTTTGTCATGTATAAAGAATAAATACTATGAAGTGTATATTTAATTGTTGCTTTTTTTAACATATTCCATTCAGATTGTCAATGACTTGACTATTCTTTTTTTCAGAGTCGAGTGTCCAGTCATCTAATTACATTGAAATTTTAAGGCCTTTCAAAACTTGCATAAGTCGCTAAAGTTTGCCTCTGTGTCCACCTGCAAATCCAAAAATTAATATTACACACCTCACGCCCAGCGGATGGATAGGCTCAAGTGTGATTATAAGATGACGGCTTGCATTATCAAAGCCACATCCATACAGTACTTCACAGCTGATACACTGATTGGACCCCCCGATTTGATGGTGTTACTGTGAGGGAGGGGCAGAAGCACATTGTGTGGGATAGCCAAAACAGCAGGATGTGGGGGATTGTTGCCACAGCAATAAATGGATGCTGTGCATGTTCAATGATAGCATCACATAATCTCATCCCCTTGCCAGGTTGTCACTTTGCATTCAAGAAAATGAAAATAGAACATGGTGGAAAATGAAAATAGAACATGGTATGGTATGGACATGTTATGTCACTTTGCACCAGGTATGGGGTTCATTACGGGTTTGGTGGTATCTCCGCAGTAATTCCACTGATATATCACCCACTGGAATTACTGTTACGCCACTTGGTCCGGCGGTATTACCACTGGATTGCAAGTGGTGGTTTGTCAGTGTAAATCCCCATTTTATTGGGGATTTTTGCTGATATTACCTCTGGCAAAATTGCCGGATGGTAATTCTGCAGATTTTTTGGAGAACTTACCTGCAACTTGCAGCTGGAGGTAACGTCTCTACTTTACCTCCAAAAATAGTCAGTATTACCATCCGGTAATTCCACTGAAGGAAATACCGTATGACGGTGCAGGAAAAATGGAGGTGACAGAATTACCTCCACTTTTTTTCCCTCCACCACCAAACTCGTAATGAGCCCCTTATATACCCCATATATAGCCTTGGGAATGACATTCAGAATCTACACGGAAGGACAGTATAATATGCTATGTGTTGGGTATAGCTAAACTGTGTGCATGGCATTGAGTTTGCATCTAGTGCCACTCCATTGAGAAAGTAGAGTGGTGCATTTAGTTTTTTTAGGTGTATTGACAAAAGGGAAAACATAAATGCATGTGTGGGAGGTGGGTCATCGAGATGCAGGATATTGCACATCTAATGTCTTTCAATGTTAGAAGTTTTGATGACAAGTACTGTACTTGGGTGTCTACTTCTCCAATCAACTTGTTTTGGCACACCCAGTGAGTCTGACAAATAAATGTCCATTATTCATCACACTTCCCTAACTAGTTACTCTGACAGCAAAGTGTTGGGATACACGCAGGCATGTGATGTTATAAAGTTCATTAGATTGGATGTCATAGGGAACATGAACTTGGCGTTTGGAACACCCATAAAGGAACAAGACAAGGAAAAAAAAACAAATTTGCATCCCCAACAACACCACACCCAATCCAGGTATGACAGCCCTAAATGCTTCTAACAGATCAAGAAGTCGCGGATGCACTATGCTGGTACATGGTAAGCATGTTCGCTATTATTAGGATGCATTCCTTTAAGCATCTTGGTCACGTCCATCAGATAGTGGCTTAAACTGCATAGACAGCCAAAGCTAGTGCCTTGCAGAATCAGGGAACTTGTGCCAAATTCTGCATTTGTTTATTGCTCAATCAGGGAATGCAAAATTCCCACAAATTAATTTGGTGGCATAATATGTTATATTAAATTGGCGAATTTGTAAAGTGCCTTGAGCCCCTTTAATATCATCTCTTGCCATTGATGAATAATGGTTGTTGCTGCCGAGAATAAAATTAAGACCTGGGAAACAATATCTTTTTGTCTCCACTTATTCCATAATTTGGAGGCAAGGACAGAGACCCTTTCCATTGATTATCTATCGTTCACTGACTAATGTAAGTTCTTTTTTAAAGTGCTAGAAATTGCACTCCCGGGTTATCTGCTCACTCGCAAGAACAATCTGATACTTATTAGAATGGAAGAAATTATAATCGAATATGGGAGTAATGTTGTAGGTAGGCGCGTCAAATTTGTAAATTGTGCAGGAGATTTTAACATGCAGTTTAAGCCCTTGTTGTCTTTGGTTGCTATATCAGCTGAGAAAGATGCTGCATGGGGAGGATTACCAAACCTTGTTTGTTCTCCCTCAAAGCATTCATATCTAAAAGAGCATAAATTAGCTACCTTTTTTTAGAAACTGGATTTAGGAAGTGTTAAAAGCTGCTTTCATTGGATTGGTTTAACGTTCCAACTATCAGAAATAATGAATATTATAGTCAAATAGATTTTCTTTTACTTGAAGTTTCTGGATGTCTGTTTGTTACTCCCTGTGTGGAGAGTCACTATGATGTGGTCTGCTTAACTTTGTTGTTGAATTATGATGTAGTTGGTCAGGTGGTTAATAATCCGTCTAGTGTTATTATAATAGAAGGAAAATTATATGGTGGGACCTTGATGAGATTTGCTATGCTGCACTAACATATATGTTGGCATTACCGCTCCTTGAAGAGTGATATGCTGGAATTAATTGTAACAGGACAAATATTTAATATATTTATCACAGTCCTGTCTATCAATTACTCCTTTTGATAAAAAATCAACAAAGGCTATCATCTTGAAGCCGCCAATCATGGTATGATAGCCAAGTGTGATCTTGTGACGTCCCTGAAAAATTGAAGGAGGGGGGCGTGTCTTGGCAACGAGCGGAATGGCAGACTAACCATTTTGCTCCCACTCCATGGTACTATGGAGACGATTCCCATGATGATATAATCTGTTTTTTGTTTGGTTTCTTGCTCGGAGGTGCCACAGAATAACATCCTGCTTCGATGTGTGGCCGCTGACTCCTGTTTCAGACTTCTTGGAGAGGAAAATCTGTCTAATCCTGTGGAGCGGAGTCCCATGACTAGAACAGCTGTGTCTTCTGTCACACAGCCTGGATACATGCAACATGTTGCAACGGTTTCTCACAGAGGACGGTTTTCCTCACAATACACAATACCCGCTAGTGGAGATAACAAGGTACTTTTAATTTAACATTCAAACTGGAAAGCTCTAAATGAATCTCATTGGCCTTAGCATTTATATCTGCTTTGGAATCTGTAGATATATGAAATGACTGGCAGAAATATGAGCATACTTGTTCAATAATTTTATAAGAGGAATGTGCATTCTGGTGACAGATTATTATATTCAATTGAATTACAAGCTGGAAACTTGGTTTGAATGTTACTGGTTATTATTTTTCCACACATTTGTAACCATTGGAGCATTCGTGGTGACTGGAAATTAGGCATTTTATATACCTATTAGGGCTGTACAAGAAGTATCTCTGGTCTGTTACAGTACTTGAGAGATGTTATCTGTCATGGCCTCTCAAAAAAGCTCAACAAAAGGCTCTGGGTACAAGGAGGTTTCTCCCTCTGCTGCACCGAATCACAAGAGGCCAAAAAGTGACTCACACCCTACCGCCCAGATGCTATTAGAGGCTAATATGAAAGCCATCTTACTGGAAATAAGAGCATTGAAACCTTTCATGGAAGTCACAAACCATCAACTCTAACAGTTGGGTGACAGACAGGTGGTCTAATTTTGAAGCAAGAATAGAGGAGGTAGAAAGGAGGATAGAGAATGTGGAGGATGTTACACAGCACTTTTAATGCTTAGAAAAATCTGTCCTAGCCCCCCAAAAGCAAATTGAGGATTTAGAAAATAGAAACCACAGAAATAACCTAAGCATGTTTGGTCTTCTGGAGGGGGCTAAAGGAGAAGATGTGGTTCAGTTCTCAAAAAGAATGCTTCTCAATATCCTCAAACTTCATTGTTCTATTTTATTGTGTATACAAAGAGCTCACAGGATTGGCTTAAAAAAATGATTTACATATATACTCAACAGACAATTATTTTTTTACTGCTTCTATATATGAAGCTTCGGATGATTATAAAGAAAGCAAAGGAAATCAATCATCTTAAGTGGAATGGCCACATGCTCTTTATATCACAAGATGTATCTAAAATAACTGTGCACAGAAGGAAAGAACTGCTATCCTATCAACAAGCTTTCAACCAAATGAATGCCAGATTTCAATTGGTAAATCCCTGCTCATTCAAAATGTACCATCATACAACATGGAAGAAATGGATACCACAGATCAAATCCAGGATCAGCAGCCAGCTAATACATGAGTGGACTGAAATCATGTGAGTCTTAATAACATGTTTCAAAGGTTGTCTCTGGTAACAATTAACTTTATTCAAATAAGGAGTGACCATGGGAAACGTGGGTGCCTGTTTATCCTTCCCTTGCTGTGGGGGTGCCCAGCCTCCACATAGACATTTGGGTGGCATACTTGTTTATGCATATTTTTAGATGGTATATTCTTGCTTCATAATTTCCCTTGGGTGATGTTTGTCCACCTTTTACATGGCCATCTGTACAAGATCAGACACCCCCTGGCATCAAATTGTGTAGTCTTTTCTCTTTTTCACCTGATCTTTCCTCTTGTGTCAACTTTGTTTTGCCTAAGGTTATGTAAACTGTTAAACTGTTGTTGCTTTTTGGTATATAGAGAATGGGATACTCGATTCAAGGTATGGGTCAGATAGGTACTATTGGATATAGTTCTGATGATAAATCTGATCTTCGTAAGTTATTTGGTCAATGACACTTAATTGCATCACCTGGAATATTAAAGGCCTGAACAACCCGGTGAAGAGGGAAAAGGTACTTGCACATTTGAATAGACACAAACCGTATGTAGCTTGAATTCAAGAAACACATTTGTCTTTACAGGAATCTATGAAATTGAAAATGTTTTGTGTTGGTGATGTGATTGCTAGCCAAGTGGAAGGGAAGCGTAACAGTTTTGCAATATTAATTAGATAAGGGGTGGACTATAACATTATACAAAAGGATTCTGATACTAAAGGAACATTGGCCTTAGTTAAATTTCAAATCAAATCTCAAATGTTTCAATTGTTGCTATGTATGGTTCTACCAATATGGATGCTATCTTCTGGGTTGATATGAAAATAAATGCTATTGCAATCTGATTTACCTAACTTGATTGTGTATGGAGATTTTAAAAACATCATTGATCCATTTTTAGATAGAAAATCTTTTTGTTTCCATTAGCACATTTGATTAAAGGCATCGAACAGTTCAAATAGAGCATAGCCCAGAGTAAAATAACAAAGCTCAAACATATTATAATAATCCATCTTGGTAACAGCAATTACTATAGAAGTTGAGACGCATTAGGATTGGACTCTGCATGAGTTAGAGCAAAAAGAATAAGACTTGCCTTTATCTATAGTGGTGGGGAAGTGGGGAGGGAACATAAAACATACATTACAAACGAGAAGGCGAGGTTGTGGGAGGGGTCAGAGGGTAGGGAGAGAAGGATATGATGAGGATACTGCTTTAAACCGCATTAGAAATATTGCATTTAAATAATAAAGTAATTTGATGTTAGGAAATCAGAAAACATTTTCCATTTCAATTCATATTTGTGCTGTATAATGGGATTGAAGCAATACATGCCTCCATTCTACACATATTATATATGAAGTACCACCTTATCTGATGTTTAATCTGGTCAGACGTCTTCCAATTAGTTGTGACAACTTGAACAGCAATAAAAATTAAAAGATCAAATGAATATGCTGTGTATCTGTCTAGACAGTATTGAAAAAGAGTGCTCCCCTGATATAAAATCTTAAAGTGAAAAGGTTCATCTACTTTAAAGATACATTTGATGATGCACCATACATTTGTGAAACGTTTTTCAATATACTTACATTCAATGAACATAGGTTTGTAAGACCCGTCAGTCACATGAGAATTCCAAAAAATGTTATCTAGGGAAATCTTACACTTAAAAAGCATAGCTGGGTAATACAAATTATGTGTCGAAAAAAGAAAAGGGTTTGGGTAGATTGGCCGACATTGTTGTATTTGAAAGTTTTTCCCAAACTGATGGCCAACCGTAATCTTCTAGAATTATAGAACAGTTCTGTTGCCATTCGTGCTATGTTTTCCATTGGATAGTATACATTTCAGCATTGATTAGCTCATTATAAAAGAGGCAGGCTGAGTGCTGGCTATTATACATATGATTTAGTCTGGATGTACATGGTAGACTTGTAAATTCCATTCCTATTAAAAGAGAATATTGGTGATAAAAGGACTCAGGGGCTAGAGAATTTCTCTTTAAATTCATTAAAAGTCAGCGGGATACCTTGATTAAAACATATTTAATTACTTTAAGTAGCCAGTTCTTCCAAAAAATTACTCTTCCATTAATCTGTATAAGATTATTGAACCATATGAATGGTGATATGTATTTGGATGAATTGTGAGAGGTAAGATACATTCTAATCTGTTTTGCTGTGATTTGGTAATGTTTACATTTAATATATCTATTTTTTGTATCAAATGCATAGCAATCCGATAGAAACAAAGGCCAGACCCTACTCCTTTCGGCACCAACCCAAGTAAGGGTAAACAATATTCAGCTTGACAAAACCAATTCTGTGCTTGGTTCAAAATAAAGGAAGAGTGATACTTCATGAAATCTGGGAAGCCTACTCCTCCACACATGACTTTTCTTTTAAGTTTACTAAAAGAAATCCTATGTCTTTTCTTCCCCCATGAACATTTGGCAAGACAAGAATCAACATCTTTAAAGAATTTACTAGGAATTGGGATCGGAAGCATAAATAAAATGTACAAAGTGATTGGATAAATCATAATTTTGATGGATTGAAGATGACCCCACCAGGACAAGTATAACGGGACCAGGAATCAACAAAGTTTTTAATTTTGGTTAATACAATATTGATATTGTCTGTAATAATATCTTTAGCTGATGCAAACATTTGCAGTCCTAGATATTTACAGGCCGATTCATGGAATTTATGTGCGCTGAAATTTTCAGCGCAAGCTTGCGAAAGCGTGCGAATCGCAGTGCCAGTGCGAAAATCGCAGCGAAACCCACGCACAGCGATTCATGAAAGTCCGTGCGTGAGGAAATTCCAGGATGTGCGCCAAAATTCTGCATGGCGCACGCTGGCGCACACGTCTCCAAACAGCGTGCGCTAAGCACACAGCGAAATCGCACATAGCGCGGCGCACTCAACAAAAGTAGGAGGAACAGGGGGCATGACACGCGGAATGGGGAACAACTCGTGAAAATGTGGGCATCACGGGGGAAGTACAGGAGGCAAGTGCTCGGAATGCCCACACGCACATTCAAAACACGTATTCATGGAATCGAACGGGGCTAACACGTGTGCCAAAAAAGACGCGCTAATCCGGAAACACGTATGCCAGCAGGAAGCAGGCGTACGTGGACCCGCGCAGCATAAAAGTGTGCGCAAACAACAAACAAGCACAGACGCCAGGATGAATACACCATTCCTAGCAGCAGTGGTCGTGGGATACCGCAGGAGGAGGAGGAGGATAGTCAGGCCCAGAATTTTTACACCCAGAACCAGACTTTTTCGGATGCTTGATGACCAGGTGTATGGGAGGTACAGGTTTCCACCTCACATAATACTCGACCTGGTCAGTGAGTGGGAGGATGACCTCACATCACCCACCCTGTGCTCCCAAGCACTCAGCCCCCTGCATAAGGTCCTCAATGTACTGCACTTCTTGGCCACTGGATCATTTCAACGGACAACTGCTATAGTGGGGGGGGTGTCACAGGCCACACAGACACGCTGCCTACACCAGGTCTTGGCCATCATGACTGCACGGCCATCAGTCTGCAGGCACATATACCTGCCCAGAACACCTGTAGAAAGGCAGGCTGTCGTCCAGGATTTTTACGGGGTGGTACACTTCCCCAAAGTGCTAGGTGCCATTGACTGCACCCATGTGGCTCTACGTCCCCCCAGGGCATCTGAGCACATCTACAGAAACCGCAAGCACTGGCATTCCATCAACGTCCAGGTAGTATGTGATGCCAAGGGAATCATCACCTCAGTATATGCCAACTATCCAAGGTCCACCCACGACAGTTTTATTTACAGAATGACAACCCTAAACTGGGACCTAGAAGCTGGGCGGCATGGCGATACATGGCTGCTCGGTGAGTATAAATGCCACAGCACATGCATGCATGTCAGATACTGCACCCACATGATGACGCCAATTCGGAACCCCACCACGCCACCCGAGGTAAGATACAACACAGCCCACATTGCAACCCGGGGCATAGTGGAGCGCACATTCGGAGTGCTCAAGTCACGCTTTCGCCCCCTTGACCGTTCTGGCGGGCAGCTGTTACACGCTCCCCCAGTAGTGTGCAGGATCATAGTGGCAGCATGTGTCCTGCACAATGTTGCAACACGCCGGAGCCTGCCCGTGGACATGGTGGTGCCTCCACATCCTCAACTACAAGCACAGCCGCTGCGCATGGGAGGGGAAAGGGCACGGGGTGAGGCAGCCCGTACACAGCTGGTGGATAATTACTTCACCTAAAATCACACCCCTGTGGAGTGCACACAGCCCTGGCACATACCAACTGACAATCAATGATGATGACATAAGGGACAGTTAACTGTCACAACCATACCAGCCTGAGATTGGTCACCTGGAAGTGTTACATTGTGTGCCCTACCTACACAAACACCACCAATTCTGTGTCATCAAAAAACACACTTCTATGCTGCAAAAATCATTACCCCCTTGCAAAATACAACATGACAACAGTGCCATGTCACCCAACCCCTCCCCAGCACAGCCACCCAACACACCATGGCATGTCATGCTATGTGAGAGCAAACAAAGCAATCCCCAAAACATCACACAAGTGTCAAAGTACAGTGTCCTCAATGGAAACTGCCCACACACAATATGCTCCCAGTAATGTAGAACTAACAACACACATGTCCAAATACTTACCAACAATACAATGCAGCTACACAACCTCAAACATAGCATAAACATGACAGTACTAAGTTAAAGTAGCGGTAGTCTTACAACCTGATCATGCCAGCACATCGGCCACTTCCAACTGTACAGTGCTGCTGCCACGCAAATGTCCAAATGCACTGCTTACAACATGAACTCCATCTCCAAAGTAGACGGCCTTGTGAAGACATGAGGAATTAACCTGCAAATTAGGCGAAAGACATGGTTGCACAAGCACATAGCAATACACCATACAGTGTACAATTCAACAACAATATCCACTAGGAATGTATACACAGTATTGACTACAGACTGCCCACACAGCTCATGGGAGTCCTACGTCACCGTGTAAGTCAATGTCACTTGGGCACACCCTTTGCAAGCCCATGGAAACGGGAAGCAGGAGGGGTGTGTGTCTCACGAACCCAAGCATCTAACCCAAACTCAGGACAAGCCTGCATGTGCCCAGCCGGAATACAGTGGATGCCCACGGGAGCCACACAAGGCAACACACTGCAAAAAAACAAAAAAAAATCAAAAATCAAAAATGGTCATGTGGGGGGCAAGGGGGGGGAGGCCACCCAGGAGGTCCAAGTACAGGGTGCGCACCAACACCCACCTGTGTGGATGTTGGGGAAAAAAACACCTCCATGGGCTCATGGCCTGCACGTCTATGCCAATGTAAGAGAACTGCTGCTGTCGCTATCATCACCCTCTGCTGCTGCCACAGGAGGTGGTGCTGCCACAGGAGGTGGTGGTGCAATGGGAGGCAGCCCACGCAAAGCCCTGATATGGTCCTCCATGGCAGCAAGCATGCAGGTGTGGAAGGTCTCGTTTTGGAGGATTATAGTGCGGAGATCCCCATGCAGCACCTGACGTGATGCACGGATCTCCTCCCAAGTTGCCTGCATCTCAGCTGAGAGCGAACATGTGAGCCGCTCCAGCTGCTGTTCTGTCCTCAAGTTAGTGGAAGCCTCAAGGTCAACAAGAGTCTCCCTGAGGTGATGGAGTTCTACCCTCAGGGCTTCCCTGTGGCCCTGGGACTCTATTGATATTGATTGACGTAGAGTCTCCAGTGCCGCCCGTCTGTCCCTGTTGGACAACAACATGTCCTCCCTGTGTGATTGGCAAATGGAGTCTGTTGCCTGCTGTAGTAGCTCCATCTGTCTTTCAGGGGGGACAATGGAAGTGGCCACCCTCTCCATTGCTTGAGCCATCATCTCAACTGATGCTGCCTGTTGGGTTGCCATACCGTAAATGGATTGTTCCCATGCGGTATTGCCTGATGGCGTCTGGCCACCGCGTCGGCGGGCACCACACCTGTTTGAGGCAAGGCGATCTGCGCCTTGCTGTGCCGGCACTGCCTGAGGCTGCAGGACTGCATTCCCCTCTGATCTGCTGGCCCAGGAACAGGATCAGATGTTGTGGAGTGTGACCCTGCATCCGTAACCGCCAAAGGCGGACTTACCAACACTGACATCCCCATAGAGGGTTCTACCCCTGGTACAGGTGGGTTGGACAGAACAGAATCCCTGCCAAAAACACTTACCTGCGACACGACATAGGTCTCATCACCTGAATCAGCACCTGAATAGAGGTCTGAGGAGGTGCACCCAGAGGCACCCCTCGACAGAATGTTGTGCAGCAAGATTGGCTTCTCACCCACCACCACACCACGTCCCCCACTGGTGCCCGGTCGTGCCTGAGATTCCTCCTGGGTCTGCACCATCTCCTCAACCTCAACAGCATCAAGTGTGTCATCCCCTGCAAAAACATGAAAGACAAAAAATGGAAACAGGCATTAGCACCATAGCACACAAATAGGCCTGACAAGCTACATAACCAGCACATGATTTACACCATTTACACATGTCCCACATGACTATAACCCTCCCATGCATGCACTGTCACTGAGTGTGAAGGGGACCCAAAAGGCAGACACTGATGACACCTACATGGAAGAGCAACACATTTGCTTCATGCTGGGTAGCACTGCCATCACACATTGGGCTGTGAGTGGCATGTCCAATACACATACATGACACATGCCATCACACAGATGGCATGTACCATAGCCATGGGACATTCCACAAGTCCATCCATATGTCATATGTGAATGAATACTGTCAGCCATCCATGTGAAATGAACATGATGAGATGAAAAATGCTACATAGTGTGACAAAATAGGCATATGCCACACACTGCAAAATATCCAGTGTACAAAGATTCAGTGATTGCAGGCCGAGATACACATCAATGGTTTGTCACTTCAACATGACAGGAAACAACTATCATGTTCCACATTCAAACAGGCCCCATACATTCCTGTGATCAGGCCAATACTCAATTAGCCTGAATGGTCAAATCATTCCTCTAACAAGGTAACACATGTGGTCCAATGTGGGGTTCATCAATGACAGAAGCATGTCACAAATGTGACAATAGGGCTGAGGAATGCGTAGCCAAAGTGGGAGATTTGAAACAATCAGCCTGAACGAACACTGAAAAATACAAACAATGTTATTGCAAGATGCCACTTCAAGGGCAACTGCCGTAATGTTGAGCCAAATTACTAATGTGGGCAGAAGGGATACTGTCACACCCAAATCCAAGGCCGCTGAATGTTTTGGATGAGGCACATGGGTGACCCATACCACTCAAGGTAACACATGTGGTCCAATGTGGGGTTCATCAATGACAGAAGCATGTCACAAATGTGACAATAGGGCTGAGGAATGCGTATCCAAAGTGGGAGAATTGAAACAATCAGCCTGAACGAACACTGAAAAATACAAACAATGTTATTGCAAGATGCCACTTCAAGGGCAACTGCCGTAATGTTGAGCCAAATTACTAATGTGGGCAGAAGGGATACTGTCACACCCAAATCCAAGGCCGCTGAATGTTTTGGATGAAGCACATGGTTGACCCATACCACTCAGGCACACACACCTTCACCTGGCACTCAATCAGAACCCGTCACCCAAACAACATACACATGCATTACACACACATGCATGGGCACTCACCGGACAATGCTTCATAATCAGGTAGTCCTCCCACACCTTGGATCTGTTCCTCTGTGACGAAGGCCCCAGCAACAGACTCATGTTCAGTGAGTTCGTTGTCCTCTTGTGGAGACCCACCGCCAGTCACCAGAGTAACGGCATGATTTGATGCCAGCTTGTTCTTTGCTCTGCGATTCAGGTCATTCCACCGCTTGTAGCAATCATCAGCTGAGCGCCTCACAAATCCAAGGGTACTTATGCGGTCGGCGATGGTCTGCCAGTGTGCCTTACGTTGACCAGGTGTGGACTTGCACCCTGCAGTCACCACCATTTCGTTGCTATGTGCCGACACATAGCCCACAAGTGCATCAAGTTCCGGATCATTGAAGCAAGGCTTCCTTGAGGTACCGGAGTGTGTAGCCGTGTCTGGGGTCTCAGCCTGTCATGCCAGAGCACCCTTCTTCCTCTTCTTTAAAGGTGGAGCAGAGCCAGAGTGGCTTACGCCGCTCTGGTCAGTAGGGGCAGAATCACCGGTGGACTGGGTAGTAGGAGTGTGGGAATGCACAATGACCATAGGTCTTGATGCAGGCATTGGTTGCAGGGTAAGGTTGGCAGGGGGAACGTCAGTTTGATGGACTGCGAATGACACTGTCCAGGCTGGGAGAGTTAGAGCTGGGGCGGATGGAGCTGCAGCTGCCCCTGCAGCCTCCCACCCTGCATACTTGGGGCAGCAGATGACATAGTTGCCCCAGATCCACGTGGATTGGTGACAACAACTTACACCGCCACACGTGGCCTAGACTTGCTGACCGGGAAGTCAGCCAGGGAGTCATCCTGTGCCAGGTCAGGTGCCGCAATGGGCTGGTCCAACAGGGGCTGAGCTTGGATGGTATCAGCCACGTTTCCCTCAACCATGGGTGGGGGCATGGGTGTCCCTGATTGTTCCTCCACACATGGGGGAATAGGGGCACCCTGCAAATCCCGGCCACGTCCCCTACCGCGCCCACCACGCTACCTTTTGAGGGTCGGCCACCTTTGCCTCCCTTACCGCTTGATCACCTCCCAGCCATGGCACTGATGTTGTTGTGCGTATGGGAGTTGCAGTAAACTATTGTCCTTGGCAATTGGGGGTCAAAGGGGTAGGATACCAGATGGAATTCGTACCCTAGTGCTCTAACAAGGCTGTCTGTGACCCCTGGGGGAAGATGACGGGTCACGCAACGCACAGGCAGCCCAAAATCAAAAATGAACGTGCACGCAACCCCTCGTAGACCACGTGCGTGAAAAAGTAACCCGCACTACGCTGTGGCACCCAGAAACACAAAAATAAGCGTACGCGTAATACACGCAGCCTACAATGACCTCTGAAGGGGAACGCGACACACGGGACAAGCACAGTTGCTAAGTACGTGCGGAACTCACCGTCTGCCTGGAAAAAGAACGTGAAAAATACGCGCATTGGCAACACCCCTGCCAAAAGAAGATTTGTACGCTGTCTGAGGAGACAGGACAAAGGGAGAAGTGAACTCTGTTTGAGGAAACAGGCCCAACAAAAATCAGAAAAGAGCTGTCAGAAGTAACAGGGAGTACGAACTAGAAACGCTGTGAAGTAATCGCGTGTGAACCGACAAGAAGTACAGATTTCACCCACTCGCTCTCCACGAAAAGCACGTACAAGGAAATGGCATCCTACACGCAGCTTTTAAACCGGCCCACACATACACGTCAGAGACGCGTGTATGCGGACGCTTTCATCCAATTACACGCGATGACACTCGGACGTGCAGTTTTTTCACGTGTGCTCTGTCATCACGTGCTATGAGGGAAACGCCCGCGTGCGTAATGTAACTTACACGCCTACGCACTAAGGGCCTTTGGTCCAATGGAATTGCGTGCGTGTGCTGATGCACTTTCGCACTAAGGCCCTTTCCTCGAATTACACGCTGACGTGCAAGATTTTCACGTGCCAAATCACTCAGTATCAAGCTGGCCACGGGAAAACACACGGAGGCCACGCTCCTGCCCTGAAGGCCTTTTTCCTCTGGAATGGGAGTGTCTTCCGTGTGGCAGCGGTTGGGCCAGCAGATAGGTGCGGAGCGGCGGCGGGCGGAGAAGGCACGGCTCACAATGGTCAGGGCGGAGAACTCCATGCGCAGGGCGCTGAGGTGGGCTGAGTGCCTCGAGGGAATTCGCAGGGAGTTGGAGGTGGACATGGCATTATCCCTGCGAGACCTTGGGGACAGAGAACAGGCCCGCCTCCAAGACATTGAACAGGAGTTCGATGATGCCCTGGCCCATGACATCAACAAGTGAGCCGGTGGACTTGCCCGCCGCCATTGTATATAGTTCATTAGTGTTAAGTTTCATTTCTTTTTTCTTTCATTTGGGGCACATGGACTATGCCCCACATTTTTGTATATAGTTAGTAATTAGGTAGGTTTCATTGTAGGTTTAATTTATGTTGTTGGGCTCATGGACCCTGGATTTGCTATTTGTACATAGTTTTACAGTGGATTTTTCTCCTTCATCTTTATTTTTCTTCACCATGGAGCAATGGATATTACGCTTTTCTTTCCCTTTGGATTTGCTTTGTTGGACGGTGACTTTGGACACATTTTCATTTGGATTAATTTGGATTCTCATTTTATTTATTTATCATTTTTTGGGACATGCTGCATTTTGATTATTATTGGCATTATTGTGTGTTTTTATTTCATTCCCTTCATTTTGACTTGAATACATTTTTGTTTCTTACTTCAATGTGTGGTCTTCTCTCATTGGTTTCATGCATGTCACAATGTGGGTTTTCTCAGTCATGTGTTGCCATTGTGTGGGTCTGACAGACTTGTACTCATACGCATACTGCTTATTTGTGATCTATCATGTAATGGTGATTTCAATTTGGAGTGGATGTAAAACTTGGTTGGGTGTTTCGACTGGGGTGGCATGGGGTGGGATTTGTGTGGCCATAAGAGCCAGGGATCTGGATTGTGATGACGTGTTGGCTGGGGGACATGTGTCGGGGCCTGCTGGCAGGTGCCTGTCAATGATGGGGGGGTGGAGGTGCTGGGGGACATGAGTGGGACATGTGTCGGGGCCTGCTGGCAGGTGCCTGTCAATGATGGGGGGTTGGGGGGGCTGGGGGACATGAGTGGAACATGGGTAGGGGCCTGCTGGCAGGTGCCCTGCACTGCTGGGGGGTGGGGGTGCAAGGGGTCATGCGCTGTTGATCAGTAGTGCAAGGTGACATGTGGCTTGGCTGGGGGGCATGCCCATGGTGGATGGGCTGCCTGCGGGACATGACCAGGATTGCAGGGTAGTCCCCTGTGGTGTGGGCTGCCTGCAGAGTCCGTGGAGTGTGTAGAGGGAACACCTGGGAGGACCCACACTGCCAAATCACGTGTAGGACTCCCCTGCACCCCCGAAATACACATACCCTGCTGAAATCACGCGTAAAACTTCCCGCGCACCTCTGAAATACACGTACCCTGCTGAAATCACGTGTACCGCGCTCGCACAGGGGCAATATTCCTGGGGTGGGTGGGAAGTCTCACACGCCATTTCAGCATGGTATGTGTATTATGGGGTTCCCAGGAAGTCTCACACGCGAAAAGGCCCTGTGCGAGCGGGGTACGTGTATTACAGGGTGCGCGGGAAGTTTTACATGCGATTTCAGCAGGGTACGTGTATTTCAGGGGTGCGCGGGAAGTTTTACATGCGATTGGGCCAACACCCACCTGCTGTGAATTAAAAGCGTGTGAACCCCAACGCCTGGAAAACACACGCACCGCACCATACAAAAAGCACGTACAGAGCAATGTTAATCACGTGGGATCTTCAAGCCCTGCCAGGGCAACGCCCGTGCGCGATAGCTCACAGACACGCTTACGCGCTAAGGGCCTTTGGTCCAATGGAATCGCGTGCGTGCGCTGACACGCTCACGCACTAAGGGCCTTTCCTCGAATTACACGCTGACGTGCAATTTTTTCACATGCCAAATCACTCCGTATCAAGCTGGCCACGCGAAAACACACGGAAGACCACGCTCCTGCCCTGAAGGGCATTTTCCTGCCCCCAAAAGCCCCGAGCACGCTCCCACCTGCCATCTGCTGCTGCCTGCCTGCCTGCTGCCCACGTGCCCTGCTATTTGCTGCCTGCACATCAGCCAGGGGTGCAGTTGCTGTGACCACCCCTGCTGGAACTGAAGACTCCTGACTGGGATACCATCGCTCCACAGCCCAGCCCCAGGACCCAGTTGCCCACCCACACCTGCCTCTGGGGTTGCCATGTCGGGCACACCACCATCTGAGACCACTGGCAACCCCCAGCCAGAGAGGCAGAGGGCCACCAGCTTCACTGCCACCGAAGTTGGTGTCCTGGTGGAGCAAGTCCTGGGGCAATATGATGCCCTCTTCGGAAGTTCGCGCGCCGACAAGGAAGGACGGACCAGGATCTGGACGGACATTGTAACTGCCATCAACGCGGAGGGGGTGTCAGTCCGCAAATTCAAACATGTCAAGAAGCGCTGGGAGGACTTCAGGTCCAGGACCCTCAACAAGGCACGGCGCCTCTTGAAGGCAGTGGATGCTAAGGGGCGCCGGGGCCACCTGTCGGAACATCAAATGAGGGTCCTGGAACGCATATCCCCAGCGCTCCACGTCCAGGTCCTTGAGAGGCAGACCTGTCTGGAGTCGAGCGGTAAGTGTACATGCATACTGATTGTAAGCTGTGCGTGTGGTGGTGTGCCAGTAGTGTGCAGGTTGCACATGTGGTTTTGTAGGGCTATGTATGGATGTGTAAGTACAGGGCCGTGAGGCTAACACATGCGAGTCCTCTCATGTGTGAGACACACGGATGGTGCATGTGTGTGTAAGCTTGCATGCCAAATGCAGATGTGTGAGCACACATGTTTGAATGACTGTATGTAAATTGGCATGGTTTTGGTGTCACACATGGATGTCGGTTCCAGCTGCATGTATCTGCACCGTGTACATGTGCATGTGTGTGTATTTCACAAGGGTGCAACAGTAATGCAACATGGATGCTTGGGACACTGATATGTAGAAGACTGATTGCCAGATGTGACATGGATGCCGATCTCATCACTGCGACAGTTGGTGGAGGTGTACACATGCATGTAAGTGTGGTGGCGTGTGTGCATGTCTAGTGTATTCCCTGTGTTTCATGTGATGTCTGGCTCACCTTTGGCTGGCCATGCTGTTGCATGTGTATGGATGGTGCTGGCTGTTGCCATATGGCTGTGGAATTGCTCATGTGTGTGAGTAAACATGCCATGTGTGTTGGGGATTGTGATGCCATGTCTGAAGTTTGACACTAAAAGGAAGAAACAAAAATGGGCGAACCCTCTTTTTTAGGGGGCCTGACTCGAGAGGGTAGAGAGGTGCAGAGATACGAGAGGGTTGAGTCAAGGGCTTCCCAAGCCAATAGCTTGATAGGAGGTTACTGAAACCTTGCAAAAAGAGCTAGATTATTACTAGCTCAGAACACAAAAATCACCGTAGAGGAACAATACAATATAAATTTATTTAACAGGAAGACATTTTTGAGTTTTTTTGTGCCACTATGTGGCATGTATGCATACAATAGATCTGCATTATAGTGGCCTGACGGATAATATGGCTAGGATATCCCCGTTCTTTTAGACGGGTAGCAAGTTCTTTGCTCTTGGATTCGTATTCCGTTAGTGTGGAGCAATTACGTCTGATACGTAGGAATTGGCCATAGGGTAAGTTGGTTTTCAACCCTAGAGGGAGAAACTGACAATATTTACTTTCTCCATTTAATGTTTGTCAAATAAATGATGCCCAACTTCTCAGACCACAGCCATGGCGCTAATCAACATTCATATGGTAGGTCCCTTGCCTTGCTTTTTCTCATCATTGTACATAATCTAGATTCACCGTTTTAACATAGCCTCTTTTACACTAGGATGACGCCCCACTCATTAACCCAGTCTGAAATCGACCTCCAAGTCCTGAAGACAGTTCGGTATCCTCTGTGCAGCGCTGCTCCAATTCCATCAGCCACTGCCTCTTTTCATCTATCTACCGAACCAGAAACACATACTCAAGTGTCGACAAAGTTAATGTGTTGTGAAAGTAAACAACACAGAAAATAGACTGTCACTATTGTATACTAATCCACTATAATGCAGATCTATTGTATGCATATATGCCACATAGTGGCACAAAGAAACTCAAAAATGTCTTCCTGTTAAATAAATTTATATTGTATTGTTCCTCTACGGTGATTTTTGTGTTCTGAGCTAGTAATAATCTAGCTCTTTTTGCAAGGTTTCAGTAACCTCCTATCAAGCTATTGGCTTGGGAAGCCCTTGACTCAACCCTCTCGTATCTCTGAAGTTTGACACTGCCACTCATGTGCAACTGGCATGTGTGTATCAGTCCATTGTACAGTGTCCTGATGACTGTCTCCTAACTCTCCCTGTCTGCAGCATCAACTGATGAAGAGGGCGGAGAGGGTGCTGTGGAGCACAGCGGCGGGGATCACACCACCAGCCGGAGATGCAAGGCCCGGCTCCCCTCCCAGATTGTGATCTCGTCAGGGAGTGAGGAGTCTGGTGCCGCGTCCCAGGTCGCAGCTGCCGAGGGTAGGTCCAAGAGGCGGACTCCTCGGCAGCAAAAGGAGCAGCTGAGACCCCACAGGGTCCGACGAAGGAAGATGGCATGGAGTCATCCAGGTTGGTGGGGGGTTTGGTGGAGGAGGAGGCCGCGCAAGGGACAGAGACGGGGTTTGGAGGTGGGGATTCTACTGGTGCCAGTGGTTCCGTGCAGGGGCAGGGACAGGAGGCAGCACAGGCCACCGCGGAGGTGCCTGTGTGTAATCCTGTGCCCGATCCTGTGACTGCATCATCCCGCACCAGCAGGGATGCCTACGTCAGACCTGTTTTCAGGGAGGGGATCCGCTTACAACAACTAGCCTTCCTCTCCCTGCGGACGTGGCTATCCGGGACCGGGTTGAGCCTGTCCTGGGTGGGGTGGCGTTGTGTCAACGGGACATGCGAGGTGACCTGCAGTCTTTTCATGGGGAGACTGCACGTCATCTCGAATGGCTCCTTGACCACGTCAGCCTACTGGGACAGGTCACCCAGGCCGGATTCCTCTGTTTGCTTCGACCTCCTCCTCACCTGAACCCCCTATGCGCCAGTCGTCCTCCGTGCCATCTTCCCACCCATGTATCACCTGGGTACCCTGTGAAGTTGCCTCTGACCGTGCGGCGAGGCTGGTGGAGGACACATCCCTACCAAAGTCGGAAGTCGGACGTCCAGCAGGGGTGGCCACCTCAACAACTGCACCCCAGCCGGAGCAGGATGTGCAGGCAGCAGGAGCCAGGGCACGGGCACAGGCACAGCAGCAGCAGCAACAAGGTGGGAGCCATGATGGCTCGGGGCCTTCAACATCAGAGGGGCAGGCATCGGCCGGAGGGCAGGAGGACCCAGGACAGGAAGTGTCTTCCGTGTGGCAGCGGTTAGGGCATGCTATAGATGCGGAGCGGCAGCGGGCGGAAGAGGCATGGCTTACGATGGTCAGGGTGGAGAATTCCATGCAAAGGGCTCTGAGGCGGGCCGAGTGCCTCGAGGCAATTCGCAGGGACCTGGAGGTCCGGATATCATCGTCCCTGCGAACCCTCTGGGCCTTGGAAGAGGACCGCCTCCAGGACATCGAGCAGGAGTTCGATGATGCCCTGGCCCGGGAAATCAGGAAGTGAGCCGTTGGACTACCCCGCTGCCATTGTATATAGTTAATTAGTGTTTGGTTTACTTTTGGTTTTCATTTCATTTGGGGCGCTTGGACAATGCCCCACCTTTTTGTATATAGTTGTTCATTAGGTAGGGTTTTTGTAGGTTTCCTTTCAATGGTTGGGCTCATGGACCCTGGATTTGTACTTTGTATATAGTCCTACCCTGGATTTCACTTCATTTAAGTTTCTTTTTTACCATGGATCAATGGATGTGTCTTATTTTTACACTTTGGTTTTGGTTGGACGGACAGACTCTTTGGACCCATTTGCTTTTGGATTGATTTGGATTCTGCTTTCACACATTTTTTTTAAATATTTTGGACATGCAGCTTTGTCTTCATTATTTCCATTATTGTGTGATTTTTTTTTATTCATTTGGTTAATTATTGAATACACATTTATTATATACTTTACTGATCTGATCTTATCTCATTTATTTTGTGCATGTCACAATGTTGATCTTTGCACAGTCATGTGTCACCATTGCGTGGGTCTGAGGGACATTGATTCATGGCCATGCTGGTTATGTATTTTCTATCATGACTTTGGGAATTCAATGTGGGGTGTTTGGACTGGGGTGGGATTTGGGTGGCCATGAGGGGCATGGGTCTGGAGTGTGATGACCTGTCGGGGGGGACATGTGTGGGGGCCTGCTGGCAGGTGCCCCTGACTGCTGGGGGGTGGGGGTGCAGGGGGACATGTGTGGGGGCCTGCTGGCAGGTGCCCCTGACTGCTGTGGGGTGGGGGTGCAGGGGGACATGTGTGGGGGCCTGCTGGCAGGTGCCCCTGACTGCTGGGGGGTGGGGGTGCAGGGGGACATGTGTGGGGGCCTGCTGGCAGGTGCCCCTGACTGCTGGGGGTGGGGGTGCAGGGGGACATGTGTGGGGGCCTGCTGGCAGGTGCCCCTGACTGCTGTGGGGTGGGGGTGCAGGGGGACATGTGTGGGGGCCTGATGGCAAGTGCCCCTGACTGCTGTGGGGTGGGGGTGCAGGGGGACATGTGTGGGGGCCTGCTGGCAGGTGCCCCTGACTGCTGGGGGGTGGGGTGCAGGGGGACATGTGTGGGACATGAGTGGGGGCTTGCTGGCAGGTGCCCCTGACTGCTGGGGGGTGGGGGTGCAGGGGGACATGTATGGGGGCCTGCTGGCAGGTGCCCCTGACTGCTGGGGGGTGGGGGTGAAGGGGGACATGTGTGGGACATGAGTGGGGTCCTGCTGGCAGGTGCCCCTGACTGCTGGGGGGTGGGGGTGCAGAGGGACATGTGTGGGGGCCTGCTGGCAGGTGCCCCTGACTGCTCTGGGGTGGGGGTGCAGGGGGACATGTGTGAGGGCCTGCTGGCAGGTGCCCCTGACTGCTGGGTGGTGGGGGTGCAGGGGGACATGTGTGGGACATGAGTGGGGGCCTGCTGGCAGGTGCCCCTGACTGCTGGGGGTGGGGGTGCAGGGGGACATGTGTGGGCGCCTGCTGGCAGGTGCCCCTGACTGCTGGGGGGTGGGGGTGCAAGCTGACATGTGGCTTGGCTGGGAGGCATGCCCATGGTGGATGGGCTGCCTGCGGGACATGACCAGGCGTGTGGGGTAGTCCCCTGTGGTGTGGGCTGCCTGTAGGTGCTGTGGGGGTGTAGAGGGAACACCTGGGAGGACCCACACTGCCAATTCACGTGTAGGACTCACCGTGCACCCTTGAAATTCACATACCTCGCTCTGACAGCAAAATCGCGTGTGAAACTTCCCGCGAACCCCAGAAATACACGTACCCTGCTGAAATCGCGTGTGAAACTTTCCGCGAACCCCAGTTATACACGTACCCCACCCGCACAGGCCCTTTCGCGTGTGAAACTTCACGCGAACCCCCGTAATACACGTACCTTGCTGAAATCGCGTGTGAAACTTCACGCGAACGCCAGTTATACACGTACCCCACTCACACAGGCCCTTCTGCGTGTGAAACTTCACACGAAACCTCGTAATACATGTACCCTGCTGAAATTGCGTGTGAAACTTCCCACGAACCCGTTATACACGTACCCCACTCGCACAGGCCCTTTCGCGTGTGAAACTTCCTGCAAAACCCCGTAATACACGTACCCTTCTGAAATCGAGTGTGAAACTTCCCGCAAACCCCAGTCATACACATACCCCACTCGCACAGGCCCTTTCGTGTGTGAAACTTCCCGCTAACCCCCGTAATACACGTACCCTGCTGAAATTGCATGTGAAACTTCCCGCGAACCCCAGTTATACACGTACCCCACTCGCACAGGCCCTTTCATGTGTGAAACTTCCCGCGAACCCGAGTTATACACGTACCCCACTCGCACAGGCCCTTTCGCGTGTGAAACTTCACGCGAACCCCAGTACTACTCTTTCCCCGCTTGGCGTTTGCTGTTTGGCAGCCCTGTAAACTGGTCCAGGGTTAGCGCAGCCCTTTGCGCTGGATTGGGGATTTTGATGGCTTTTCCCTGCGCTAGGGGCGTTCTTGGGGGCGTAACTGGCGCTGCTGCAGGGTCGCTGTGCCACTCTGCGCCACGGCTGGTTTTGGAGGCGAAAATCCATGAATACGCTGTGCGCGGAAATCGATTTTAGCACACACGGCTGGCGCAGACATTCGCACGCGCACACTGTGCGCCAGCCGCGTGCGCCACATTTGTACGAAATTCTATGAATTACCCTGAAAATCTTCTTATGGAATCATTTCATACCATATGGTGGAACTGAATGTTTGGTACAATGAATATTTAGAGGTAGAATTTCCAATTTATCCATATTCAATTTGTAACCTGATGCTAGTGAGAAGCAGGATAACCTGATGCTAGTGAGAAGCAGGATATAATGTCTAGCAAATTCTTTAAACTTAGTTCAGGGTTCTTATGGAATAGAAGAATATCGTCCGTATAGACTGCTAATTTAACATGCAATTTACCGAAGGTTATTCCTTAAATACCAGGACGTAGTCTAATGGTTTCTAGAAGGTTCTAGAGCTAGGATAAATAACAAAGGGGAAGGAGGACATCCTTGTTGTGTACCTCTAACTAAAGGGAAGAAGGGAGACATCTGACCACTCATGAAGATAGAGGTTTTAGGGTTAGAGTAAAGAATTCCTATCATGGATATGAAGAATTCATGAAGACCATGCCGTCGTAGCACGTCAAACAAGTAGTCCCACTCCACTCTATCAAATGCTTTTTCAGTTCCTAAGGCAACAGCTGCATAGGGATCATTTGAGATGTTTGTAACATTCAGGAAATCTAGGAAAATTTTAATGTTGGATGCCTTCTTTTGAAATATCCTACCTGGTCCTGTGGAATTAATTTGGACATAAAAAGAGTATGTCTGTTTGCTAAGATGTTGCCGTAGATTTTACAGTCTGTATTGATTAGGGAGATTGGTCGGTAACTTTTGGGTAATTCCAGATCCTTATTGGGTTCAGGAAATGCCAAAAGCATAGCTTCAGTAAATTTGCCTTCAGATTTAGAGTTTGAAACAAAGTGAGAGAAAAGTTCATGTAGTCTAGGGGTGAGTGATGATTTAAAATGAGTATAGGAGTCACTAGAGAATCCATCCAGTCCTGATGATTTACCTTTTTTAAGTTGATGAATAACTTTAATAATTTCATTTTGCGTAATGGGTAAGTTAAAAGAGTGAACATTAATAGTGGGATCATTTGTTTGTGTAACATTTTGTAGGAAGGCAGTAATGTTTGGGTTATTGGGCAAAGAATCAGCGGAGTATAATTGATGGTCCAATTTTCTGAATACATTAATATCTTTATCAGTGAGTTTCTATTACAATTTGAATCTTTAAATTCCTATAATTTTACTTCTTTGTATTTTGATTTTAAGGTAAGAAGCCAAAGATTTCCCTATTTTATAAGAGAATTGATGCATTTTTTATTTATATTTTAGTAGATTGTTGGAAGAGAATTCAGAGGTCAGTTTGTTATATTTGATTCTTATCTGTAATATTTTATGATGTTTCCTGAGATGGATTAGAAATATATTAGTTTTCAAGAATGTTTAAATGCCTTAGTATCTCCTCAGATTCTTGTTTCATATTTTTCTTTTTTTGGCAACAAACACAATTATCTCTCCCCTGAGTACTGCTTAATAGCAATTCCAAATTTTAGGGATAGAATTATCTTCAGCTTTATTAGTCTCAAAATAATTATTATGGGCATTTATTATAAAAGAGATTCATTTTTCATCTTTTAGTAAGGCCGAATTGAATCTCCATCTATTTGATTTGATGGCAGGATTGATGTTATTTAGTTTAATATGGACAGGGGCATGATCAGATAAGGATATACAATCTATATTAGAGTCTGTTATATTAGCAGTTAGAGAGTTAGCCAGGAAAATATAGTCAATTCTGGAAAAGGAATCACAAGGAATGGAATGAAAGGGGAATACCTTGTCCAATGGATGCTGTAATCACCATGCTTCTGCCAAGCTTAATTTGAAAATGAACTCTAGAAATTGATTGTGGGACTTCGAGTTTTTAAAGGTACATGTTAGACTTTCTGTCTAGGACTAGGTCTACAATTTCATTACAATCCCCACATACAATATGGTTTTGTATATTTGAGCGAAGAAAACGTTCTTTGAGTTGTTTCCAAAAAATAGGATCTGACACATTAGGTCCATAAGCATTTAAGATTGAGTAATATATAGAGTTGGAAATAAGGTTTACAAGAACCCATCTGCCTATGTCATCAGCTTCTGAACTAATAATCTTGCAATCAATATTTTTATTTATCAATTTGTCATTTTGATGGGATGTTGGAGACCCTTGACGTTCCATGATGATATATTTATAGACATGCAAAATCAAGAATTAACATAATGAGCTTCAGATAATGAGTTAATTGAATATTGGAAAAATATGAACGTATGGATTTCATCACAATTTTGATACGACAGTTAATTGCAAGGAATGTCGCAGTACCCATGGGGAGAAAACAAAAGGATAAAGAGATACACAAAGAGTGACAAACAGCAACATGAATATGAGCAAAAGTAGATTGTAAACCTTAATATAATACAATGGTATGGCTAGCAGAAAACAACCAAAACATTTCATGTTGAAGAGAAAAATTCAAAAATGAGGGCGGGGACGCCCATCGAGATTAGGCCATCTAAGGCAACACACCCGCTCAATTATGTTTGAAAAGGTAAAGATTGATTTATTACAAAAGCTTTATGGTGCAAAATTTGAAGAAGGGCTAGCAGTATCAATTTTATCAACTGTCTGAGCAGAAGAGCTTCAAGTAGTGGTGTGACCCAAGGAGTGTGGACCAGCTGGTCCATAAATTACACTGATACTGCTAAGGCTTAAATGAAAAGGTAAACCGCCTGGAAGAGGATGCTGACCAAGCTGCAGATGTCGCGCAGTGGAGAGAAGTAGCCTGGACCCCACCGAAAGAACTGCTGATGCTCACCCTCAAAGCCATAGGTATCGAGCATAGCGGTAGACCTGGGGGGGCAGGATATAACTGCATCAAGGTTGCATATCCTCATCACAGTGGTATAGGAGTAATCTCCATACTGAAAGTGGTAACCCCTTTGAAACTCATGAGAAGTACAGGAGCATTCTCCTTCATCACAGTGGTGACCTCTTTGAAACTCAAGATAAGTACAGGAGTAATCTCCCTCGTCACTGTGGTGACCCCTTTGAAACTAAAGAGAAGCATGGAAGTGATCACCCTTGTCACAGTGGTAATACTAAAAGAAGCCAAAAACAAGGAACACTCAGGAGTAATCTCCCTCATCACAGTGGTAATACTAAAAGAAACAAGAGTGAAGAAACACTCAGGAATAATCTCTGTCTTCACAGTGGTAACACTAAGAGAAACCAGAGAAAACAAACACTTAGGAGTAATCTCCCTTGTCACAGTGGTAACACTAAGAGAAGCCAAGGAGGAGAAGCACTCAGGAGTAGTCTCCCTTACTACAGCAGTAGTTGGCAAAGTGGACAAAGTCAAGAGTGTAACAAGAGTGATCTCCCTCGTCACAGTGGTGACAGTGAAATCAATAAAAGTCAAAGGTGTCTCAGGAGTGATCTCCCTCATCACAGTGATGACATCAACAGCAGTTCAGAGAAGAACAGATAATCAGAGCTGTTTATACAGACCTTTCAGTGTAGGCAAAGGCCAAGAAAGACTGCTGGAATTGTGGAACAAGTCTGTAAAACTCTGGTGGAGGAACTAAAGAAACTTTTGGCAACTATTGGGTGAGCCGGGAGAAGGGAGAAAATCTCCTGCCCCGGAACCCTTTATTGTATCAGAAACTGAAGCAAAAGATGGAAAAAGACTAAACCAGTTTACCAGGAGAAGGGAGCCAATCTGCTGGTATTTTGTTTTCTATAAGTGCTGAGCGACTTTGTAATTTAATGGTAGGGTTAGAGTAGGTTTTTGACAGAAGACAGATACTTTGTTCTTTTGCCCCTGACCCTGACGAAGTGCACCTGACTACCCTCACCCTGATGACGCGCACCAGAGTTATCTTATAATGGGTAGGAGTAACCCAATAGAACTAGGGAAAGTTATTCCCTTCTGCCTTATTATTTAATAAAAGAAGTCTTGGAACAGACTACCTTGGTGTCCGATCCCTTACTCAACCTCACCACAGTATATAGATTCAATAGGTAAGTCACACAACGATTGCAACCTAAAGGATTTTTTAGAAACAATAGCTGGAAGAATAAACACTAATGTAAGAACGATTTGTTTCCCTGAATGCTGCTTAAAAGCTTGGATATCATCTATAAATGATCTTCCAACGTAATTAAGTTATGAATATGACAAACAAGGTTTATTTCAACCACTGTTTATTTAGAAATTTAAATCAAGAAAAGGTGGGAACTAATTGAGCTATTTGGCAGCGGAGCTCTGCCACTTAAATAGGAGAACACCATTTCAAATCCTGGTGAGTTATACATTTTACTTTGGAAACATAAGCAATTTGGTTATTGTGTGTGGGTAGGACAGTCAGAACACGGGTTGAGAGTGACTGAGTGCCCCGTACATGATATTTCACATTTATGGAATGGATGTAGTTCACCGTGGTCAGGTTTTCAATGTGATCACTACTAATAATAAAATGCACTTCTTATGGCCTAGAATAATGCAATGGGTTCAATGTCCGAAGCCAGGATAGGCTTTTGCAATGGCACATCCATAATCTGCATAATCAGAAAAAAATTGGCAATTATTGTATTCAAATAGATAATGTGTATTAACATGAAAGTTTCCTATATCAATTATATCTCAGAAAGGTTAGAATCAATTTAATATGATTAATTTCAATAAATAACATATACGTCAACATGTTATGGGAAAATTCAGGAACAGTGTAAAGACTTTCATGAGTTCTTTTACACCATTCCAGTTTGATGGTTACTTGGTGGCTAAAATGATGGTGGATTTAAAAAGGCTTCAAATAAAACCTTTCACCTGAAATGTGAAAGTAGGATAATCCATTTGAGCGAAATCACACATTCCGCAGTGCCACCTAGTAGCCATTGCTGGAAGTTCACCTCCAGTTCAGAGCCACATCAGCAAGGCATTGTGTATATGCAAATTGGTGCAAATGCAAGATTTTTGCTCAACAACATTGGGCCTCATTACGACCCTGGCGGTAGCCATGATGGTAAAAACAGCACGATTGCTGCCAGGGTCGTTTCTTTCCGGCGCCTAGCAATGGGGAATTACCGGGGCACTACAGCCCCGGCGGTCCTGGTAATTCCCCATAGCCAGGAGCTGGGAAAAATTACACCCCATTCCCATTGAGTCCTATAGGACTCAATGGGAATGGGGAGGACGGATGCACCGGCGCTGTGTGCAACAGTGCCGGTGCATCCATCAAGGTCTGCGAGCGGGTGCCTTTCCACCCGTCAGGTCAGACGGTATCTTACCGGTACCGTTGTTACCGGACCAACATACTCATAATCAGGCCCTATCTTTGCATTAGCAAGCAGGGCTACTATATACATTGGTTCCTGTCGATCTCCAACGGGACTAATTATACCATACGTTATTTATATTTTTTATACATACAGGGTGGAACAAAGCTCTTTTGATAACCAAAGAATGTACACGTATCCATGAATGGACCTCATTTTAGGCACCCATATCCAGGGTCCGTCTGACTGGGACAGTGCCAGGCACCAACCAAAAAGTTTCACCCAATTGCCCTATTGCAATTTGTTACGTTTCCGCACAGACTGTTTGAGTACTAACCAAAGAGTTGTGGGGAGAGTGTGTTGCAAATAGCACATTATAAAACATATTTGGTTAGTAACGAAGGTTAAAACTAGTGCAATGCGATAGTATAGCCCGGGGTCGTCTTGGAAGAAAGACAACCAGAGCAACACAGGTTCAAATCCCGGGTCCCCGCTCAGAAACGGAATTAAGTGTGGTATAAAAAACCAATAATAATAATCACTCAGAAAAAGGACCCACTTTCTCACAAAAACTCTTTCACCATAAAATGTCACCGCAGCTCATTGTCCATTGCTCTATAGGTCAGTATGAGCTTGCTAACAAAAAAGAGCCACATTGTCAAGAGATTTCCAAAAGTGCAAATTGTGTGGACAACGTGGAACGTATCAGCAATCGATTTCATAAAATATGGTGGCGTTAGTTCGGAAGTAAGTAACGTTCCGTTGGGTTTTCTTCTTACTTTATTTGATCTTCTTAGGAAAGCACAGGAATGAGCAGTCCTCATTACTGTGAATGCAACAGAATTATATATAGTCCCCATCTGGTGAAATTAATAAGAATGTCTGTTTCCTGGACGCTGAAGACACACGGGCAGACACGTGCCATCAGTCCGTCTTCTATGGCCTGCATTGGTTTGACTCGCTGTCTGTAATGGCTTCGCCGAGTATCCCGCTCTCCTAAACAAATGTACTTTGCATTTATTCCGTTTGGTAATTGCTTTCCTAAATTTGCTTCTTCCTGGGAGCGGCACGCGCAAGTAAGCAGCGTGCCGTTTATAATGGGCCTAGCATGAGCAGGCGCGTTCAACATGGCATCACTGAGAAAAGCTCAAATCAGACATTGATCCTGACAGCAGAAACCTTGCATCCCTTACCGCCTGTCATTCACACACAAAAAACATACATGTGGCATTCCGTTGTATCAGATTATTCACAATGTGGCACTTTAAGAGTGATACAACTAACTTTATCAGATAAAGTTTAGATGTATAACAGATAACACCATTCTATCTGCTGTCTGGCATCCTAGTAGGGTAAACACCTATGTGCTGGCACTATGCATTATTTGGAACCTTTCAAGCAAAGGAATAGGACCATATAAATAACAGAACAAAATCAACAAATGTTATAAATGACACAGTGATGCACCTGTCCCAGCTCTGCGTGCAATTTTATCAGGTTGGGGCGATGCATGGTTTCGAGATGAGACATGCACTAAGCAAAAGGAAGTGAGGGAGAAGAATCTGGGTTTGCAATAGGGGATTCATTTATAAATGACTGTGTGGTGTCTTGCAATGAATTTAGTGAAGGGAAAGGATTGCATTTAAGCTGAGAAAGGAAGAGTGAGAGGGGAGGCCAGAGTAGGAGAAGGTTGCTGTGGTTTAAGCAGTAGAAGAGCAGCATGACGGCGTGGTTACCCATGCTCTCAGCACCTCCTTCGCAGTTGCATCACCTTGACGAAAACTCTTTATTTCACATATAGGATACATAGCAGTCCCATTGGGGATGAACAGGAGCCAAAGTCTCCTTGTGCACAGTTTAAGGGCCAGTGTGGGACTATATGGAGGAGAAAGAGCAGCAGAATCATAAAACCACTCGCTTCTTTTCCGTTCTCTGTGGTTCATCAGTGGTTGGTTGCCCTCTCTCAGGTTCCTCCGTTAACAGCATGGAGGACAGTTCTGTAGGGGGCCTATAGCAGCTAGTGTCTGCTCATTGGCACAACTTTCTCCCAGCTTTTAATGTCATACCTGCCCTGCCCTCTGCGCTCTCCTTCCCGCCTGGCCTTCTTGCTCCCTCACACAAGGCTCGTAATCCAGGGGTTCTCTTGATAGTGACCTACGACTGCAACAATCATCCATCACTACCACTGCCCCTTTTGCTCATATTAACCTCCTCAATATTCAGAAAATGTGTCCATTTCTTATTAACCAATCTACAAAAGCCTCCACTCTTGTACCTAGGACACTGGGCTATTGATCAGGCCTACTGCTGTACCTCCCTCTCTACTCCTTCCTCCCTCAAGTCCAAGTCCTCACCTTTACTACGTGAACTCTTTACAACCCACCCAGATCCTCCCCCACTTCTACCTACCGCCAACATGCCGGTCAGCTCTCCATGCACAACCCCTCGGTTTCAAGTTCCTTCTTCTAGTCTACAAAGCTATCAATGTTCTTGCTCCTCAGTAGCTGTCTCATTGTATCTCAGTTTACACGCCGTCTTGTTCCCTCTATAGTCCTCTGCACTCAACCTCACTGTCCCATACCTTCCCTGCGCCTCCTCTCGCCACCACTCTTTCTCTCTACTTACCCTGCACCACTGGAATCCACTGGCCATAACATTCAAAGCATTTACGCCACATACTTGCTAAAGAGAGAGATCCCCCTGATCTTTCCCTCATCCTCCCTACCCGACCACACTACTGCTTCCAGTGACACTTAACAATCTAATATTGCATATTTAAATAGTATTCCTCTTTAGTTTGAAGCACTTGCACCCTTAAGTTAATCTTACCTTTGTAAGTCATCTCGTTTCGTATACACATGTTGTTTCTGTTTGTTTTGTTGTATTCCTGTTATATATCCTAATTTATTACACCCTCATAAACTGGATCCCTATCTGATGTCATATTTTATGCTATTATATGGGCACCCTTCATGGGAATACTTCCACCAGCTGCAAATGTGTTAGTGTAAAAAAAACTGAGACTTATTTTTGAAGCCCACTGGAAGAAGAAGAACTGCTGCTGCTGCTGTCCTTCAAGAATCTGAAAGCTGCTGTGCTTTCAAGGAACTGATCCAAGAGAGGACCTGGCTAGGAGACCTCTCCCAGAGCTACGAGGGACCATCGTGTACCAGCTGATATTTGCCAAAGCTCCCTGGTAATCTTCCTTTTTCCACTCGTAAAACCAGATAATGAGTGACCTAATTACTTTTGAAAAATGTATTCTGAAGGACTTCAAAAAATTATCTAACAAAAAGGTGCCCATTAGACACAATTGCACCAAATCAGAAAAAGAGGCACTGATACAATTAGCAGCAAATTATGACATTGTAATCAAGCCAGCAGACAAAGGGGCGGCATTGTTATTATGATGTCAGAACAATATAAAACAATGGTCATGACACTCTTAAGTGATGGAGAAAGCTACCGCCCCCTACGGAAGGACCCAACTAAGGAGCTAGAAACAGAGATCTCGGAAATAGTTCAATTTGTTCTTGACAGAGGATGGATAACAGACAAAGAGTCGAGCTGCCTTACAACATCAGATGGCCGTACATCTTGCCTGTACGCACTAACCAAAGTGCATAAAGATGCGATTAACCCTCTGGGCAGACCAATTGTGTCTGGGTGTGGGTCCATTCTGAAGCCACTGTGCAAGTTTATAGACAAATTCTTCAAACCAATCATCAGAGCCACAAATTCCTATCTCTGGGATACAACCAACACGATACAGGTATTTGAAAACTTCGATTTCAACCCTTCTTCCCAGATGTTGGTAACCATGCACATTAAGACATTATACACAAGCATTCCCCAATTAGCTGCTCTAGACTGCATTTACAAATACTTGACAGAAACAAATTTACAATCCAGAGTCCCACCAGCGTTCACCATCGAACTCATGACATTGGCCTTATGTAAAAATGTCTTTACCTTCAATAAACAATTCTATCTGGGAACCAAGGGGACAGCAATGGGTACAACCTTTGCCCAGGACATTGCTATCCTGTACATGGCAGCCTTTGAGACAAAATATATTGGGAATGCAGGCAACCCATGGCAAGCGCACATAAAATGGTGGTGTCGGTTCATCGACAATATCATCTTTATATGGAAAGGCAATGAGATAGAATTAGGCAATTTCTTTCTGGGGCTGAATAATTGTGACTTAGAAATCCAGTTTACAATGGAATTCTACAGAGAAACTATACATTTTCTGGACTTAAAAATTAGCCACTTGAATGGCAAACTCATGTGCAATTTGTTAGGAAAACTACTGACCGCAATACTTTGCTACATTTCACAAGCGATCATCCCATTCACATGAAAGAAAATCTGCCTTATGGGCAATTCTTGTGTTTATGCAGGAATTGCACTCTACTGGAAGATTATTACAGCAATACAGCAGATTTATGGGAAATGCTCAAACACAGAGGTTACCTGAAAAAACAAATCATGACATCCAAAAAGCGGGCAAGGTTCACGTGTTGAGAGGTGATCCTGCAACCACAGGAAAGCAGAGAAAAGGAGAATAGACTAACTTGTGTACTTACACATGGACCACATACATTTGCTATCAAAAACATCATTCGTAAGTATTGGCCTTTGGTAAAACTCAAACTCCCAGAGAAAAGTGGTAAAACGTAGCAGATTGAGAACTACCCTTTGTTGATTTCTTATGAGCTGAGGGGGTTGAATACAGTACATAACAGTTTGTAGTAAGTAGCCCCTTTGCAGGAGTATTGTGGCAGAATGTGTGCACATTATAAACAGACCCCATGGTTGTATTCTCTCTGCATCCCAATGAAAGGTGTCATGATTACGAGACAAGATAAATGTTTCATTGAGCTCAGAAGAATGAAGCACTATGTCTGCCCTAAGATTTGAATTAGTGACTTGGAGATCACACAGACGCACTGAGATATGTCTTGCATTTTAAGGTGCATGCCCTTGAATAATTATAGTGTACCACACTAATCACTTTGCAAATTGTACATGGAAGTGTGCTTGTTCACCAAGTTCATCGATTTCTCAAACAGTTTGCTCAAGCAAATCAGTGTAGTTTACTGAGATTGATATATAAACAGTGTTTTTGATTGTAGCGTAGTGACTGACAGATTCATTTGTAATTAACATACTTTCTGGATTGGCTTGCACCAATTTGGTAGACAGACATTATCATTTGTGACATTTTGGACTTTCACAACAAACAATACATATGTATCATCCAGTACAATTACCATGTGGTTTGGTGTGCTACAAGTCAGCTTTATTGAACACATAGTGCAGAAATCATTGTACATTGATGTAAAACTAAGGAGTGAATGTGGTAGATTTAGTCTTCTGTCTGAATTAAAAATGGTTGAACGAGCAAACATGGGCTAATATCCTGGCTTGACCAAAGTGTGTGATCCTGTGTGAATTCCTTTATATCACTGTGCCTTTTTTTCCTTGGTTGAAAACATTGTTCTTACTGGAAGAGATTCTTTTAGGTGTGCATCACACAAAGAAAAACACCTGTGCCTTGAGCAGGATCTTCTCAAATTCTGGAAGCTCCTAAAGACTTTCCTCTTTTCCTCTTCATTCCCTTCTTCTCTCCTCTGCTAATCCCACAGTTGCTAAATCAGTGTACTTAGCACTTATGCATCTTCGTGGCCTTAACCTCCCACACCAATTCTTCGCAGCTCCTGTGTATCCACAGCACTTCCATCTGCACAACCTCTGCTCTGGAGACTCGCATTTACACCTCCCATGGCCCAGGCAGTGTAGACTATTCATTGCTGCTCTGTATTAATTTAGGTAACCTGTAACGCGCCCAGATACCTCAGGGTTCGGTGCGCATTATGAATAAAGAAACAAAAAAACAAACAAACAAACTCATCATTCCTAGCATTTCCTCTGTGGCTCACCCACGAGCTCTGACTCCCCAGCACTTAACCCTCTTCCCTCTTCCTTTCTGCACTTGCACGTTCTGAATACCCACAAGGCATAGTAGGTTCGTCCGTCTGCCTCCTCCCCCTCGGCTCTTAATATTGTTTTGTAATGTATTTCCCTCCCTGCATGCTGGGCGCTATGAAACAGTATATTATTATTGTCTAAGCGCCTAACAAGCAAACAATAAATAAATTAATAACATAATCCGTTGTTTCAATATATATATATATATATATAATTCTGACCAAGTATGTAGTTGACATGTTTCTTCTCATTCATGTGTACATACATTTTGAGCCATGGTTCTCCTCTCATATATTAAGTTAAAAAAAAATAAACTGTAATGTTTGTTAGGTGGGTGAAGGATAATTAGGGTGAGGGTGGTGTGTGTTTCACCTCTCTCTGCCATTGGATAAAATTGACAGAAGGAAACTAATTCATGCATAGAATGGAGTTATGTTCATGGTAGTGGATTGTTGCATACATCTCAGATTACTATTTTTCTCCAGACTTTGGGGTTGAAGCTGTGCACTGTTTCTGACTTAGGCCAACAGGGTTCCTTCAGTAGTCCGTGCACACCTATTGACTGCATTGGTCGGGCAATCAGCGCAGGATTTCAGGAGGGTAGTTGTGTAGTTTAAAATACAGTATAACACACTGTCACAGTGAATCAGTAATGTCCAGACAGAAGTAGGTTTAAATATATAATAAATAGTTAAATAAATATTTACAGGTAAAGGTAGTGTTGACTGTGAAATCCCCAAAATCTACAGGTGTAGGAATTCAAGGGCCATCAATGTTTAGGTTCAGGGTCATCGGGGAGGACAGCGTGGTTTAGGGGTTCAAAGCCAGTCAATGAAAGTGCATATGCAATCTCATAAGGTTTTTTTTAAATGCCTGGTTTAAGATTGCCATCACACTTTCAGCATTGGTCAAAATCAGAACTTTAATGTTAGACACGAAATATCTGTTTGGTCTAAAATGAAAGGCTGCTGATTCTCGGGGGACACTTGATTGGGTGGCAAATGGTAGGTGGTGCATGTAGACTGTGCTCCTTTGAAATGCCTGTTTCCTGCCTTGAGAATCAGCTACCACAAAGGTAGAAATTAGCAAAAAGAAGCTGAGTTTGAACAACAGGTAGAAATAAGGACACAAACGGTCCTCATGGTCATGTGTTTATCGTGTATGCTGGCCATGTTATGCCCAATGCTCAGCCTTTTGGGCCAGAGGCTGCTGGGGTTATCAAATACTTTGCGAAGAGGCTCAGGCATTCTGCACTGGGAAATTCTCTCTTCCTCTTTGCACCGCAGGTTAAGGCAATTTTCCAGTAATGCAAGGGCAATACCAAGGTGCTAGAGAACCGAGCTGCCACAATCTTATGCCAGGCGAATTAGATCATGTAATGGGGTAAGATCACAGATCTCTTGCTAGCCCATACAGAAACATAACTGTGTTCTCCCTGATTTCTGAACCCATGCAATAGAGCTATCTAATGGATTATGGAAATGTTTCTATCACATACAACAAGAATCTAGGTGATTTCTATCTTGGTATTTTTCCACACCTTCTCTGAATTCTGCAGGTTTTTTTTTTCACAGGCAAGCTGTCCACAGTGTCTGTGTCATGCTTGCACCATGGTGGTTAATGTGAAGTCATGGAGTTAGAGAAAAGCTCATTCAGACCACTGCTGGGAGTTAACCTCTTGAAGTACCTCTTGAAATAGGTCGAGATGGGTTCAAATGCTTCCTCTCCATAGTTAGATCTGTGAGGAGAGCAGCCATTTGTTTCGTGGCATTGAGGCAAGATTGAACTTCCCTACCTGACTCTTTGTGGGGCTCTCTAAGGGCTCAGTTTCTTAATTGTGACCTTGCCAGTGTTTTAAACAATGTTGTAGCATCTATATGACCTGTTTTTCAAAGCACTTGGTCAACACATGCTAGCCCTCCAGGCAATGTGTCAGGCTCCCTTTCTGATCAACGCATTCCCTGGTCTGTTTTTGGCTGTTCCTTATGGTATAATTGGCTTTCACATATTTAGCCATATTTTTACAGAGGCACAGTATATATATGACACATCCTTCCATGACAAAGGCAAATAGTCCCCTCTCAGAGTGGAAAGAAGAAATAAACAAATATGGACCTTGTTCCTTTAGTGGCACCACCATGTAGACAAACAAAATACATGCTTTAAATCACTCACAATGCTTGTTTAGGTCTTATTGAATCTGTCTGGGATTGCTTTGCTATGGAAAGCTTTTAGGTCAGCCCTACTCATTAATTTGGCCTCCGTATAAAATGACATGAAGTTGGAACCCAAGACAACCACCAGCTCACGTGGTATGAGTAGGTGGTCTTCACCAGCATCTGTGATGTTTCTCAGGGCAGTGCCTTGAGGATATGATGTTGTGATCAAAGACCAATCACATGTACCTGTTTCACAATGGCGTTCAAGGGGACAGATGATAACCATTCAAATAATTTTGAAGTGTACTCTTACCACTGGTAGTTGTATCAGGGGTTCTTCTGTTTGTTCAACAAACCTACCAAGCAAGCGCCAAGCCATGAGTGGGCTTCAGTAACACAACACGTGTATGCTAATTCTAGGTAAGAAAATAAGAAAGCCCCGTTATTTTCACCTTGCTGGACCTTCTTGCGACTCCCTCCTCACCTGAACCTCCTACGCACCAGTCATCCTCCATGCCATCTTCCCACCCATGTGTCACCTGGGTACCCTGTGGAGTTGCCCCTGACCCAGCGGCCAGGCTGGTGGAAGACACATCCCTGCCACAGTCGGGAGTCGGACGTCCAGCAGGGGTGGCCACCACGACAACTGCACCCCAGCCAGAGGAGGACGTGCAGGCAGCAAGAGCCAGGGCGCAGGAACAGGCACAGCAGCAGCAACATGGTGGGAGCAATGATGGCTCGGGTCCTTCAACATCGGAGGGGCAGGCATCGACCATAGGGCAGGAGGACCCCGGATTTCAAGTGTCTTCCGTGTGGCAGCGGTTGGGCCATGCCATAGATGCGGAGCGGCAGCGGGCAGAAGAGGCATGGCTAACAATGGTCAGGGCGGAGAGCTCCATGCGGAGGGCCTTGAGGTGGGCCGAGTGCCTCGAGGCAATTCGCAGGGAGTTGGAGGTAAACATGTCGTCGTCCCTGCGAACCCTCGGGGCCATGGAAGAGGACCTCCTCCAGGACATTGAGCGGGAGTTCGATGATGCCCTGGCCCGGGACATCAATAAGTGAGCCGTCGGACTGGCCCGCTGCCATTGTAAATAGTTAGATAGTGTTAGGTTTCCTTCCTGTTTTTGTTTATTTTGGGCCGCTTGGACAATGCACCACATTTTTGTATATAGTTCATTATTAGGTAGGGTTTTTTGTAGGTTTCATTTAATTTGTTGGGCTCATGGACCCTGGTTTGTTGATTTATATATAGTTGAACAGTGGATGTTTCTCGTTTTTATTTTAATTTCACCATGGCGCAATGGATTTCATATATTTTCTTTCTCTTGGATTTGCTTTGTTGGACTGAGACTTTGGACACATTTTCATTTGTAGTTCTTTGGATTCTGATTTCATATTTTTTATTTTTTTTCCGGACATGCTGCATTTTATTTCTTATTCCCATTATTGAACTTTTTTTTTCCATTACATTCATGTTGTGTTCAATACATTTTTGTTTCATACTTCGATGTGTGGTATTCTCTCATTGGTTTCATGCATGTCATGATATGGGTTTTCACATTCACTTGCACCCTTTGTGTGTGTGTGACGGACATGTGTTCATGTACATACTTGCCATTCGGGCTGTATCATGTAATGGCCATTTCTCTGTGGGTGGATGCAATACTTGTTTGGGTCTTTGGGCTGGGGTGGCGTGGGGTGTGGTGTGTGTGGCCATGAGGCCCATGATTGAGGATTGTCATGACGTGGGTGCTGGGGGACATGTGTGGGACATGTGTGGGGGCCTGCTGGCAGGTGCCCCTGAATGCTGGGGGGTGGGAGTGCTGGGGGACATGAGTGGGACATGAGTGGGGGCCTGCTGGCAGGTGCCCCTGACTGCTGGGGGGTGGGGGTGCTGGGGGACATGAGTGGGGGCCTGCTGGCAGGTGCCTGCTGGGGGTGGGGGTGCTGGGGGACATGTGTGGGGGCCTGCTGGCAGGTGCCCCTGACTGCTGGGGGGTGGGGGTGCTGGGGGACATGAGTGGGGGCCTGCTGGCAGGTGCCCCTGACTGCTGGGGAGTGGGGTGCTGGGGGACATGAGTGGGGGCCTGCTGGCAGGTGCCCCTGACTGCTGGGGGGTGGGGGTGCTGGGGGATATGAGTGGGGGCCTGCTGGCAGGTGCCCCTGACTGCTGGGGGGTGGGGGTGCTGGGGGACATGAGTGGGGGCCTCCTGGCAGGTGCCCCTGACTGCTGGGGGGGTGGGGTTGCTGGGGGACATCAGTTGGGGACTGCTGGCAGGTGCCCCTGACTGCTGGGGGGTGGGGGTGCTGGGGGACATGAGTAGGGGCCTGCTGGCAGGTGCCACTGACTGCTGGGGTGTGGGGGTGCTGGGGGACATGAGTGGGGGCCTGCTGGCAGGTGCCCCTGACTGCTGGGGGGTGGGGGTGCTGGGGGACATGAGTGGGACATGTGTGGGGGCCTGCTGGCAGGTGCCCCTGACTGCTGGGGGCTGGGTGTGCTGGGGGACATGAGTGGGGCCTGTTGGCAGGTGCCCCTGACTGCTGGGGGGTGGGGGTGCAGGGGGACATGAGTGGGGGCCTGCTGGCAGGTGCCCCTGACTGCTGGGGTGGGGGCCCTGGGGGACATGAGTGGGACATGAGTTGGGGCCTGCTGGCAGGTGCCCCTGACTGCTGGGGGGTGGGGATGCTGGGGGACATGAGTGGGGGCCTGCTGGCAGGTGCCCCTGACTGCTGGGGGTAGGGGTGCTGGGGGACATTAGTGGGACATGAGTGGGGGCCTGCTGGCAGGTGCCCCTGACTGCTGGGGGGTGGGGGTGCTGGGGGACATGAGTGGGACATGAGTGGGGGCCTGCTGGCAGGTGCCACTGACTGCTGGGGGGTGGGGGCGCTGGGGGACATGAGTGGGGGCCTGCTGGCAGGTGCCAATGACTGCTGGGGGGTGAGGGTGCTGGGGGACATGAGTGGGGGCCTGCTGGCAGGTGCCCCTTACTGGTGGGAGGTGGGGGTGCTTGGGAACATGAGTGGGGGCCTGCTGGCCGGTGCCCCTCACTGCTGGGGGGTGGGGGTGCTGGGGAACATGAGTTGGTGATCACTAGTGCAAGGTGACATGTGGCTTGGCTGGGGGGCATGCCCATGGTGGATAGGCTACCTGCGGAACATGACCAGGGGTGCAGGGTAGTCCCCTGTGGTGTGGGCTGCCTGCAGGGGCTGTGGAGGGTGTAGAGGGAACACCTGGGAGGACCCCCACTGCCAAGTCACGTGTAGGACTCCCCGCAAACCCCCAAAAATCACATACCCTGCTCTGACAGCAAAATCGCGTGTGAAACTTCCCGCGCACCCCAGGAATACACGTACCCCACTCACACAGGGCATTTCACATGTGATACTTCCCGTGTACCCCAGGAATACACGTACCCCACTCGCACAGGGCCTATCGCGTGTGAAACTTCCCACGCACCCTAGGAATACACGTACCCCACTCGCACAGGGCATTTCGCGAGTGAAACTTCCTGCGCACCCCAGGAATACACGTACCCCACTCGCACAGGGCATTTTGCATGTGAAACTTTCCACGCACCCCCTAAATGCATATTCCCCGCTCCAATCGCGTGTGAAACTTCACGCGCACCCCATGAATACACATACCCTACTCGCACAGGGCATTTCACGTGTGATACTTCCCACGCACCCCAGGAATACACGTACTCCCCTCGCACAGGGCCTATCGCATGTGAAACTTCCCGCGCACCCCAGGAATACACGTACCCCACTCGCACAGGGCCTATCACGTGTGAAACTTCCCACGAACCCCCGAAATACACGTTCCCCTCTCCAATCACGTGTGAAACTTCCCGCGCACCCCAGAAATACATGTATCCCACTCACACAGGACATTTCTTGTGTGAAACTTCCCGCGCACCTCCGAAATACACGTACCCCGCTCCAATCACGTGTGAAACTTCCTGCGCACCCCAGGAATACACGTACCCCACTCGCACAGGGCATTTCGCATATGAAACTTCCCGCGCACCCCCGAAATACACATTCCTCTCTCCAATCGCATACCCCACTCGCACAGGGCCTATTGCGTGTGAAACTTCCCGCACACCCCAGGAATGCACGTACCCCACTCACACAGGGCCTATCACGTGTGAAACTTCCCGCGCACCCCAGGAATACACGTACCTCACTCGCACAGGGCCTATCGCGTGTGAAACTTCCCGCGCACCCCAGGAATACACGTACCCCACTCAATCGCGTGTGACATTCCCCGTGCAGTGGGGTACGTGTATTCGGAGGGGTGCGCGGGGAGTTTTAATGGCGTTTTCGTGGTTGGGGGCCTGTGCGCCATGTACGGGATTTGTGCGCTGTGCATGGAGCTCGGGGAGGGGTTGGGGTCATAACTGGCGCTGCTGCAGGGTCGCTGCGCCACTCTGCGCCACGGCTGGTTTTGGAAACTAAAATCCATGAATACACTGTGCGCGGAAATGGATTTTAGCGCATGCGGCTGGCGCAGAAATTCGCACACGCACACTGTGCGCCAGCCCCGTGCGTCACTTGTGCGCTGAATTCTATAAATTACCCTCTTGAACTCTATTCGCTCTTTCACCGCTAACCAGTGTAAAGATCTTCTCAAGTTAGTGATAGGTGCAGATTTTGTTACCTTGTGCACTAATCTAACCGCAGCATTTTGGGCCATCTGCAATCTGTGCAACTGGAATGCTGGTATTCCTGACAGCAATGCATTGCCGTAATCCAGTCATGCGTTCACAAGTGTCCCAACAACCACTGCTCTATCCTCGTTTGCAATAAATGGCAGATTGTGTCTCAATGATCCCCGGGTGTAGAATGCTGACTGCACCTTTATGCAAATCTGCGCTACACAACCCATATTGTCTTACCACACGCAGCCCAAGTTTTTGATTTTTTTAGAAAAATTGAGCTGCGCCCCTAGGAAGCATGGTGGCAATATCTGTTTGTTCTTTTGAAGATGATATTTTGAAGCAAATAATGACACTTCCATTTTGCTGGCATTCAGCAACAGTTGGTTGGCACACATCCAGGCCTGTACCTCCTGTAAGCACTGTTGCACTATCGCAAACGTATCCTCAGATCTCTGCAGCTTCAGGAACACCTGAGTATCATCCGCATACAAATGAAAGTTAATATTATGTTTCCTCAGTATGTCTATAAGCAATTTCACATATAGGATAAAGAGCAACGGCGAGAGCGAAGACCCCTGAGGAGCCCCACACTTTTGTAAGACAAAATCTGACAGGAAATCTCCAAGCCGGACCCTTTGTTCCCTTCTAAAGAGGAAAGACTCAAACCACTGAAGGGCTTGTTCCGAAACTCTTCCCACTTCCATGCCAACATTATCCATTCCATACAGCGGATGCTTGTCCAACCCTGGTTAGTTTGGGCTTTTTAAAAGGACTTCAGTGAAGGAAATGCAGATTGCTTATAAATCGAGTGGCTGAAAGATTTTTTATTACACCTGCAGCATGTTTACAACTCCAATTAAGTCATTAACTATCAGAAGACTGCTTTGAAAAAACACTGACAGACACTTCAGTGCAAGGTCTGATGCTAAGGCTTGATTAACGTGAGCTCAAAGAGTTCCCATGAGGAGGAGTTTTGGGCAGGAATGGACATAGGGATTAGTATGGCCATGGACAGTCAGTGGGTGGGATCGGTGTCTAGTCAATTGGTCGAAAACAAACTGGTCGACTGCAATTTGGTCAACACCATTTGGTCGAATGCCAAATGGTCGAATATTTTTTTATATATATATATGTGTTTTGTGGGTTTTGGTGTGGGGAAAAAAAAAAAGAAAAAAAGGGGGTTGCGGGGGTGACCCCCCCAAAAAAAACCAAAAAAGGGGTTAAAAAAAAAATATAAAATTCGACCATTTGGCATTCGACCAAATGGTGTCGACCAATTGACTGGTAACCGGTGGGATCATAACCAATCAACACCTATAGACTGTGTGTCCCTCCTCGTATGCCATCCCTGTGCGCCCCTCCTCATATGCCTTCTTTCGCTATCTGTACTTTGCTGTTGCAATAGTTTAGGCTTATAGGTGTCACAAACAAAACAATATAATTTAGAAAAATGTGAGTTAAATGTGGGGTTTGCAACTTGCAGACTTTAAAACTTTCAGTTCAGAAACAAGTGTGCTAACCACTAGTCTGACAATTATCAGGATGGAAGGTGTACCTCAACACATATGAAAGCTATTTACACCCCAATTGGCATGCAACTGCATTTGACACCCATGCAAAGTCAGGCAGCTCTTACAATGTAGCTCATAGCCCTGATGAAACAGGGATGATAATATGGGAGGGGCATACTTGCAGCATCTGGACAAACCTTTAAACAGGCATGGGTAGGTCACCACCACAAAAGCCCAAAATGTTGATTTCAAAATATTGTATACGAAATGTCTGATACTGTTTCTTATACATATTTGCAGAGTTGCACAAATTAAAAGGGAAAGAGCATTGGGCTTAAGGGGGTCGAACCTTGGAAGTTGGCCGGACTGGCTGGTTTTCCATGTATCAGTGTCCCTAGGCCACCAAAGGAATCACACTACAGCATTTCTATACCTATTGCATGGTACATCATGCAGTTCATGAATAATATTACTATTATAACACTGAACTTTCAAGATGCAGTACGGGTGAGTAGAACTGGGATTATGAGAAGGCACAGAGGGAAGACAACTGGCTAAGATTGTAAAGCACATTGAGCAGGAGAGAGAGCAAGGTGGAAGAAAGGGTGAGGCCAATTGGAACAAGGTAACAGTAGAAAAAAGGAGCCATAGATGGTGGGTAGTAAGGGATCAGAGCTATGCACTATACTAGCCGTCTGGGATACCACTAAGGATGTAGACATTTTGGTTTTGTGACTACCCATACAAACAAAGGGGCACTTAATGACTCTGTGCAGGTCACTCTAAAATAATCACAATGCAAACACATAAAAGAGGGGTAGCAATAGTGCCTTATGTGCCCAGACCTAAGGCACAAACAAGGAGTTTACTTCACAAGACATGCCCATATGGATCCGGAAACACCAAAAAAGACTGAGGTCAAAAAGACTGAGTACCAAAAGTCCGACCCCCATTTGTTCGCATATGTAAATGTGTGGGTAAAGTTAATACAAAATGAATAGGCGTAAGGCGGGGGGTTCTGGGGGGTCTCCCCCAACAAATATATATATATGTATATATATATATATATATATATTCAGTAAAAAAAACTTTGCGCTACTAAAATACCTATGAAATTAAGTGAAAACACTTTGATAAAGGGACCTTATGGTTCCACGTAAAACCGAAAAAACCCTGAAATTCTCCAGTTATGATAAACTAAGCAACCATAACTTGCGCCACCACTGTTGACTGCTAAGACTAACACCCAGGACATCAAAGATGTCATCACAAATGTCATTGATGACATCACTGATGACATCACATGTGCATTTACCTTTCATGAAAAGTCTGTACAAGGGATTCTTATTGTAATGTTAATAATAAAAGTGTCAAGGATCATTGGAATAAATATCATGAGGTATGTAGTGTATTAAGTAATGCATTAATCCAAATAGCATTGTATTATGAAGTTTTTTTCCAATATAGTAAGGTACACATGTAGTGACATAGGCATAGCAAAATGGAGCCATTCTTAGAACACACTTGGTGTCCGGGATGCCCATAATAAACCAAAATGGAGGTGTCCAAAGGACACTACAACTGCCCGTACTGTTCGCAAACAAAATGGAACCGTTCTTAGAACACACTCGGTGTCCGGGATGTCCACAAATAACCAAAATGGAGGTGTCCTAAGGACACTATACCTGTCCGTACTGTTCGCAGGCAAGTTGAAACTGTTCTAAGAACACATGCGGTGTCCGGGATGTTGGTAATCAAACGAAAATGGAGGTGTCCGAAGAACACAATACCTGTACGTACTGTTCACAGGCAAGTTGAAACTGTTCTAAGAACAAACACGGTGTCCGGGATGTCTGCATATGCAAAATGGGGGTGTTCAAAGGATAGTATACCTGTCCGTATTGCCTAAAGAACATCTACGCACATGCGCACCAACCCGTAAGTTCTCTGAACATCGCGCCTGTCCTTAACTGTTCGTCTCACTTGTTTCGCACTTTTAATTCATATCAAAATCATTGCAATTTTATCTGGGAGGAAGTAGTGGCTCTGAAAAGAGCCTTTTGGTGGTGTTTTTTTTGTGTTTGAAAAACTTGAAATAGTCAACACCTACTGCAAAATGGATGGCTGTAATTCCACAAAAGGACGCAATGCATTTTGTACATTTCTCAGAAAAATCTGATTACCTGCATAAGTAAAATGGACTCCATCCCTGCGAAAAATGTATGTGCTATGAAACATAATATTTTCATTGTGAAAAGAGCACATGCCAACATCTCCTAGAAAGGCACAAATAGCCTTATTAACATTGTGCCTTGTTTTCTCCATTTGTGGACCAAATGAAGAAGAACGCAGCCACATTTGTCTCTGCCCAATACAAGAAAATATTACTTGGGAATTTGAAAACATGTCCATGACATTCCCAAGTCTTTCTTTCATCGCAAATTGCAAAGAAATTCCTGACACATGTCCTAAACTGTTCCCTCCACAATGAATTATAATTATGTCTGGATGAAGCTCTGTCTGCAAACTAGCACAGAGAGGTACCAAGTCCAGCCACATCATTCCACGCACTCCATGCCAGTGCACTTACACATGAGGGAATCCAAGATCTGCAGCTCCACAGCGTTGTGCATGCACCTCCAACCAATGTATCCATGAGTCTCCCAAAATCCAGACAATCTGTTTTCTGAAACACACAGCCGGAGCTAACTCTTCTTCTCTCAGGAAAAAGACTTTCTGACAAACTCTCTCCTTACACAACACACCTACTAAACTTTACTGACCAATCAATTGCTCTGCTCATTCTCATTTACATGCCTCTCCACCCCAAAATCCCCATATGTAATACACGATGTCCGCGGACTACCGCCATGTCCGCGGACATATCGTAACTTACACAACCCTTCTACCATTTCCACTTCACTCTCAGTGCAATTCCCTCATTGGATACAGCTAATCAGTCACACAACCATCCACCAATCACATCCAAGACCTCTACATCTAACTCCATCATCGGAGTTCAGCACTTCAAATGTGCTGTAGATCACTCTGAGTACAAGTCTCATATCATTGGAAAGCACCTACTACAAAAACTACTGTACAAGTCTTCAGGATTTCTACTTGCAGCTGCATGCATATCCACATACATGAATATAAACTATAGGTATGCATATTTTCTGCACAGTACATGTACAACTCCTATAAATGAATATAAACAGACTAATTGCCACTTAACCTGCATATCCTATAAAATGAACTTATTGTCATTTTTTCAATCTGCTAAAATGAACTATCAATTCCAAACCTGTCTGCTATCTATTTTTTCTTTACACACATACCTATCTAAACAATTATAATATTAGAAAATGGAAGAAATAACAATATAATTGTGGAAAAACACTTAATAGTGTATCATAAAAATACACACACCAGTAGAATTTCATGCATCTTGATACACTCACACACATAGACACTATCATTGAAATGCTCCCAGCTATAATAACACCACTACCTGTAACTCACATCCTTCTACTTTATTATCCACAGCTTGCTTCACAAATACATATATTACCTGCTTTTCTATACAGCTTCTACCATTTACCTAATAAAAATTGCAAAATAAATATTACATTATTTCTTCTTTCTCCTAACATTCTATAGCACAGCTTTAAAAAACCAAGTGAATTTCATACACTTAATATTCTACTCATTTACAAAGCATGTTGAACTAACATAATATAAATAAAATATAAAGGCTGCACATAGTCAAATGAAACTGCATGCATACACTATGTTCAGAAATCAAACAAGAATACTACTACAAAGACATACAAATGAATCTCTCAATTAACATCACTGCTATAAACACACAAAATTACTGACCTCTTTCTTTTACAATTGCAGTGAAGACCACTCTCCTGGAAAACAGCAACATCTGAACTACAAACACCAACTACAAAGAAACCTGCTCATTCCACAAAAAAGAGCAAATACAATACTACCTTAGTTTCTCTGCCTAGTCTTTAAATCTCTCCACAATCTTGCTCCCCCTTATCTCTCCTCTCTCCTCTCTTTCTACACTCCCTCCCATTCCCTTCACTCTGCTGACCTCTTTCTTCTCACTATTCCTCCTTCCCCTTGTGCCACATCCTGTTTCTGCTCCTTCCATCTCCTAGCCCCCTGCACTGGAACTCCTTACCTCTCTCACTCCGCTCTATTTCTACCTTTTCGTCATTCTACACGTTTCTCAAATCTCTCCTGCATTCTCCAACATGAAACCCTTCCCACCTTCTTGCCCCCTCCCCCTTGCCTTATCTCCTTAATCATCTCCCTACCCTTCCCTCTCCCCCCATTCTCACCTTTAACCCCATCCATTTCCCTCCTCCTCCTCTTCCCCACCCTTCCTTCTCTCTCACTTCTGCTGCACTACTCTCCTTCTCCCCTTCAGTTTAATTGGTCTACTTGAAAGGGGCCCCTAGGGGTCCCTCGTGCTATGGAAACAAGGCAATAACCATACACGAAAAGATGCGCCAGACACAAGGTTCAAATTCCCAATGCTAGGGTTTATTGCAAGCAAAAATAGTCCCAATTGGCCAATTCTGGTCTCACGCCCCGCGACGTGAGTTTCCTAGACCTTGAGGGACGCAAGAGAGCGAATTACATACATCAGTTACATATATACAAAATGCATATCATACAATCAGCTATGTCATGTTTAACACCCTCCTTTATTAAGTTTCTTTGAACTCGGGATGACGATGGACATTTCCGACGTGTATGACAATTTTGACACTTTCGATGTCTATTCTAGAACAATGTGCAATTTAGAAAGTGCGGAGGCATCTTTTAGTTGTTGACCAGAACAAGGTGGTTCTGTTCTTGGAAGCAAGCTGCACACAGGGGAAGAGCCGCATTCCATGCTTTGCTATCTGTGAGGTACTATTCGTGTCCTGGGAGCCGACACGCTCTAAAGGGTTTTGCGAAGGGGGGCCGTGGGAAGAGCATAATTCAAGCCTTTAGCTGTTTTATTCTAACATATTCTACCATAGTACGAGACTGGCTGGCAGCTGTGAAGTGATT